>NC_142243.1:72231024-72382539 GCF_052056855.1 Sturnus vulgaris | reverse complement strand
TTTTGTCACATCCCAGGCAGCCTTAACAGCATTTGCTTGAAATGAAATGTAACATCTCCACACTGCAGGCAATATTTTTGCTGATAACACTTCTGCATATCTTGCTAAATAAAAATAGATCCCTCCTGTTTTTTGTTTAGGCATCAGTTAAAAGCAAACCCAAACCCCTACTTGCATTAAGATGATACAGCACCAAACTGGAAGATGAAGTGGTCCTCCACATTTGACTGTGACCACATCAGGTCCCTGACTTGATCCTGAGCCATCTGCTAATTGCTTTGCATTTGCAATCAAGTATTGCAAAGCTAATTTAGTTTGGAAGAAGCTGTTGGAACATAGATTCATCCTTGGAAATCACATAGCATCTCTGCTAATGGGTACTGCAGATTGCTAAGCTGCTCCAGCCTGCTTGGCCACTGGATAAACTAGGATAGAGTCCTGTCTTTTAAAGACTCCTGACACCCTGGGGTGCTGAGCAGCTTTGCAGGATGCTGCAAGCTAAGGAAAACTCTGAGGCCATCTGTCCTTAATACTGGGCTCAAGGGCCTTAGGGATGCTGAACCTGCAGGCGTGGTGGTCGAGTGGCCCAGAGCACCTGGGAATCCCACATCAGAGCACAGCAGCAATTTACCTGCCAGGCAGCTGTGGGGCACATGGTGCAGGGGATACAGGGCAGGCCATGCTCTGGGGTGCTCTGTTGGCTTCTCTGTCTTGCAGTTGCCAGAGCCCAAAATGTAGCACTTTTCTTCACCCCATGCCACTGCCAAACACACTAAGAAAAGGCAGAAAGTAAATGCAGAGTGCATTCAGGCTAAAGTGGGATGCTTGGATTACTGAAATCCCCTCTGAATGCAGCAGCAGCAAGTGCCCAAAACGTTCCAGGACTGGCTGTACAAACCTCCTTGCCGGCCTTTGTCCTAGACATTGGTCTGCCACGGGTATTAGAAATATCAGACTAAAAAAAAATGTAATGGAAGGACAGGCACTGATGTGTTATCATCTTCTGCTGTCATAAACAGTGTTTTTATGATCTCCATTACTCTGATGCCCCATTTGACTCAGTCTTTTAAGGTACTTGTCCTTACAATACCCCAGTGAGGGACAAGAAATGCTGCAGATGAGCACAGACCTTGTCTGTGTTAATAATAGTAACAAACATTCCCGGAGCTGTCTGGTGCCCCCCAGGCCAGAAGTACTGTGTGGGCTGTGGTGGCTTACAGGGTCACTGTTGAATGGGACTACAATTTAGTAGGCACAGGCTGTGGCATGAACAGTGTGGGGGAGGCCACATGTCTCCTGCTCATCCCCCAGTCCCCTCTGCCCTGTCCCATGCTTGAGATATCCAGGCATGCCAAGGCTCTGAAACCGGGGGCTACAGGCTTCACCCCCAAGTTTGTGGCTTCTGGATATGTGGGTGCTGATTTTGCTCTTGCAGCCTGTAAAAGATGATGTCTTTGATGCTTTTGCTGTTTGCCCAGGCTCAAGGGGAAGGGGACAGCTGCCTCCTTTGGGCTGGAGCCAGCAGAAGCACATGTCAGATTAATCCTATCCCACTGGAGAAGAGAGATGCCACTTCTGGAGACTAGGAGTCTCTGACCCAGGTCAGTTACAAGCAGCATGGGATCAGCAGGTAGCTTGGAGTGGGGGCTTAAAGGTGCTTTGAAAACTGTAGTGGTCTTCTCTAGTAAAAAAATGGCAAAAATCAGTTCCTACGAGTGAGGATTTTTTTACCTGGAAGATGCTGAACTCAGGGTGATTTGAGGACTAATGTCAGAGCAAGAGGACTGCAGGAGGAGAAATTCTGCTGGAGGACAGTGCAGGAGGACATACCAAAGTGGCACACTCTATCACTTCCTAGGCTGCCTGCCTCACATCATGCTCAGGCAGTTCTTAGGACTTGCTTGATTGAGTGCTGCCTGGCACGAGCCAAGAACATGATGGGTGCAATTCAACAGTGGAGGCAAACGTGCCCCAGATCTTAGATCTCATTTAAGTTTCTTGGTCAGAGGTATAACCAGAGAAACTAAATCTCATTTTCCATGACATGTTGCTCTCCCACCCACTGGTTTCAGATTCATCCAGACACTTCAGGTACGCACTCAAATATTTTTGTGGACCTTATCTCAAACATGTGACACACCATAGTCTGGGAACTCTATGGCAGGAGTCAGTCTAGCTGCTGAACTTGGGCTGTTCACATGGGTAAGGTGAGGTATCAGAAATAAGGTGGGAACATGTTCTTCATGCAGCCCCCTCAGGGCAAGGATCTGTCTTTTCTTCATTTGTCTGCAAAGCACATAGCTGTGGCCTTGTGTAAATAATGCATAACATGCACAGTCATATTTTCTACACGTCCCTACCCGCACAGATGGCTTCAATGGGAAAATGTCATTGCTGATCATTAAAAGGCAACAAACTCCTCAATACCTAAATTAGTAAGTGGTATATTGTTGGCTTTTACAGTCAGTAGGATCCTACACCAGGGGATTCCCTCCCCCCCACCATGTATGCACCTTCAGCAAATTGATTTGATAAGACCCAGTTCCAGACATCACCTTATTTCAAGTTCAGTTACCTAGGAAACTGCAGTGTACTGCTGGGACGAGCTGCCCGCTCCTGCTTCTGCTGGAGCTATTACACACATCAGCTCTTCCTTCAGGAGGAGCTGAGTGCTGCCAGTGCCAGCTTCCAGCCTTTTTATGGAGATCTGGGCTGTGCATGTGTGCGAAGGGAGGCACGCAGCCACCAATGCCCGTGGGAGGGAGACACACACGCTACCCACACTGATGTCTGCGTGCTGGAAGTTGTTCTTTTAGCTGTGAGGGGACGTGGAGATGTGGTAGCTACCTATAGCATGTGAGTGTGGAGATGGCATGGGAACTAGCACTAGCTGTGTGTGTGTGTGTGAGCACACAGTCCCACGCAGAATGGCTGCTGTGCATGTGTGTGCTCACACACGTAGGTGCTGCTCCTCGTGAAATGACCCAAGTTATCAGGGCTTCTACAAAATGGTAATTGAGTCTGAGGATCTGAGATAACATGGTCTGTTTTGGTTCTTTTTCAGAGGTTCTTCTTCTTTGATTCTTTTTCTCATTTGTTGAAGACGAGTTCACCTTCTTTGGGACAACAAAGCCTTTGCACTCTCTACTTTGCAGTTTCTGAGAAATGAGGAGCCCTTGAAGAGCAGCTCTGCACACTGCAGTGGTGGTGCTTGACAAAGAGCTGGTGGTAAGGAGCCCAGGAACCACAGACACCTTTCAAAACACTTGATATCTACCAGATTACCACAATGTGTCCATAGTGGCAGCTTGTCTCTCAGGTGTGAGATATTCAACTGCACATGGCCTCAGGACACAGGAGGCTCAGGTGCTGGGCTGAAGGTGGAAGGGTGGAAGGGAACAGCTGGAGTGGGGAATCCCATTTCCTTCCTTGCACCAGGGCCCAGGAGCTGCAGCAAGGGGATGTGGGGATGTGAACACATGCATAGTTAACTCGTCTACTCTTGTTTAGCACAGGTAAGCTGACTGGAGCGAGTTTCTTTTCAGTAGACAGCCCTGTCAGGGAGAAATGCCCTATTCCCCATGCTGTCATTCAGCAATTTTCCAGAGACAGTGGATAGTTTTAATGTTTTCTTTTACAGGAATGTGGAGCCCAATATGCATCTCACAAATGGGAAAATAAAATCTTCTCTGTATATCTCTCTGATTAGTTTGTTCTGTGCCACAACTCATGTAGCCATCTGCAAGTGTCAGCAGCCCTTTACACTGTCTTTCACCATCTACAAATATTGTGGCTGCTCTGATAGAAAGGAAAAATATCTTGAGGAAGTAGAACTGATCAGACAGGCTGCCTGCAGGTGCCATGGTAGGAGATCTGTTGTCCGAGGGATCGTCTATCCTGATGGACTTTGGGGCACTGTACACATCTTGCATTGCTTGCAGATCACCGTTTTCCCTTTTGCTATCCTTTCTGGGAACTCAGTGAATAACAGGGATAACAAACTCCCAAGAATAGGAGGTGTAATCCTTCTGTCCCTCCCCCCATCCCCATAACCTGCATCTCTGGGGTAAGGAGCAGCAGAATAACTCCTGTGTGGGCTAGAGCAGTGGCCTACCAACATCCACCTGCAGGGAGCAGGGCTGGGTCTGCCCTTTCCTCCAAGACTCTACCTCACCTCCTGACCTGGCCACCTAGAGACTCAGCTCACCATTAGAGATGTCAGTGTAGCAAAAATTAAAATTCTTGAACAATGCTATATTGCTAGACAAAATATTTCCAGTGAGGTCTAACTGTCCAGAAGGGAGAACACAAACATTATGAGTCATGCCCTGTGGAATATTTACATTTGATACATACATATGAGCACACTTTCTGATCCACTGCAGTGTGTTCTCATCAACTGGCTACAAAACACCTGGTTTCCACCAGTAACTATCCTGATCAGCATTTGTCTGGTGCATGCTTGCTATGTCAAAGCTATTAGGGTTTGCAAGAAATCTGTTGACCTATTTAATTCTTGTATATCTAGATAGACAGCTAGACTGCAGTGAAGTAGAAACTTGAATGTCCAGCTTGGTGACAGAGAAACCTTTATTTTCATCAACCTGTCAGCACTGTCATTACTGACATTTACTTGGCATTACCCAGTCTCAGATAAAGTCCTGTAGTTCACAGAATCATATCATAGGGTTATAGAATGGTTCTGGTTGGAAGGGACCTTAAAGATCACCCAGTTCTATCCCCCCTGCCATGGGCAGGAACACCTTCCACTAGACCTGGTTGCTCAAAGCCCCATCTGATGCCTGGAGAGGCTACCTAGAACAGAGGCTAGACAGAGTAAAAGGAATAAAGTAGGTATTTATTAAAAGGCCTTCGAAGGATACACCTTGGGCAGTACAAGATCCCCTCTGTGGCTCCACCCAACATGGACGGCAAGTCATGAGTTTTCACATTTTATAGGTTTTGGTCCTTTTACATATTGGGGTCCAACCTGGCCGTGGACACTTCCAGGGATGGGCCATCTGCAGCTGCATCTACATCTGCAGAGTGTCTCATGACTCTCTTTAATTGTTGCATATAATTATTGTAACAACCTTGGCCCACGGCTGTAACACACACTATGTATGTTTATGTGTGCAAACATACACACATGCATGCAAAGACCTGTGTATATATATGTATGTATATACATGTATACACCCATACACATACGCTCAGAAAAATCTCTGTATGTGTTTCAAACTTATAAACAACAAATGTGCAAAGGACAGGCAGAGATTTTCTTTCATCCACTACCTCCAGGATGCAGTAGGGCATCTTTAACAACACTGAATGAAACCAAGGGAGTGAGCAACATCCTATCCAGATCAAAATCTCTGCAGTGCATCTTTTACTTCCTGGGGCAGTGATTCTTGCAGCTGGGGACTTACTTTTATGAATAGGTGTTCAGAGAAGGAATTCGGCTGTAGCAATTCTATCTATGCCTGGGACTCTTTCCTGCAAACTTTTATATGTGTCAGAAATTTCAACTGAGTTTTGTGTTGTTCTGCATAACAGTGTCTCCAGGAAGGTTTGTTTTCCTGGCTGCTTAAAAGTCACTGATCTTTGATCGTTGTGTACCTGCATCCTGGGGGATATTATGTTTGTTTGTATGTATTTCTCATTTGAAATACTGTAAATGATAGCTAGAGAAGCTTTGACAACAGCCAATTTTGTGATAATTATCTGAGCTGAAAAAGCTTCTGGAGCCTCACAGAGATGGTGGCAGCAGATGCATCTATGCCTGTGTTAACCTGCTTTCCCAACATCCCCAAAGCTTGACTGCATTTTTTGACATTACAAAAGCAATGTAGAAAGGGAAAGAAATACAGTTATAGAGAATAAAGCACTTACTTACTCCGAGAATTGACTCAAGATATGGATGGTGCTAAAAAGACAGAAGGCTGACCAAAGGGCTGTAGCGTCTAAGAACAGTTCTTTCTCTCCAGATTAATTTTTCATGTCCTATGCCATCTATGTCATCCTGCACATCTCCTCTGTCAGGAAACCTATGCAGGTAGCAGAAAAAGGCCCAAAAATGCAGCAGCTCCCTCACCCCAGACCCACTGACTTTACTCAGAATAGCCAAGACCGTAAAGTGGAGATTTCCCCCCTTCCCCTCAGCAAGGGTCAGAGTTGGCTCCTTGAGCTACTGGTTGGCTCTGTGAACCTACAGACAACGGCTCAGCCTCACCACAAGCAGAGTCTCAGTCTCTATCCTTGATCTGGAACTGCTGGTGTTGCCTCTTAAATTGGCCCTGCCACCTCAAGGCTGCCTGACCCTTTCCATGCTAAACTTCTGTTTTTATTTCTTTATAACCTAGCCTGGGAACAGTACTTTTTTGGAAGATGACCATATGATGGCCTTAGGTCCAGACTTAGTTTCCTCATTTTCAGAACAATGCACTTCAACTGGAGGAGGAGCAGGGCAGGGATAGAGGGAGATGATTGGATGTCTTCTGAGAGAAGGCTGAATTTCTCTTGTTTAGCCTAGCAACAAAAAAAACCTGAAAAAGCATAGAATTGTCATCTGAAAAGATCCCAAAGAGGAAAAAGGGTTGCTTTAAAAAGTCAGTTTAGCATGATAGCACACGGTTTTAAAATGTCTGGGAGTCAGTCTAGACTGGAAATGGGAAGCTCCTTCTGCTATCAGAGTGGCAGGGTCCTCACAGAGGCTTCCACAGGATGCTGTGAAGCCAAAATAACCCAATCAACTTTGAGGTGCAGCTTGAGCAATTGATGAAAGGGACCCTACAAAGCCACTGGATTGCAGCACCTAGGACATCCCTTCCAGGACTGCATTTTTAAAATGGGAACTACATCTGGAATGCAATTATGTGAATACTAAAGTTGTAGATAGTGTGTTTGAGATCACTTAATTCACAAGCAAGACTTTATTGCCTCATTACTTTTGCCTCACAGCGCTGTGGAAATAAGTGTATCATTGCCCTATCTCTGCTCAAGTATTAAAGTCAGAATGTGTTAGAAACATCCAGGAGAATTAAATAAGATTCCATTTGGTGCTTTGTAATGTGTGCTGAACATTTTCTTTTTTGTCAAAGAAATATTGAATAATGGTGTATTTGGACAAGACTTTTTTGAAAATGCAGTATGCCACTGCATAAATGAAGCATATTTGTTAACATATAGATATAGTTTCTAAGTTTTCCTCAACTTTTCCAACTTTTGAGTGGTTGGATATTCAATCTTATAATTCTTTTAATTTAAAGAGGTATTTGACTGTAGTAATGCTGAGGTGGCTGCAAAAATGGTCAATTGAAACAGATTTTCATCAGTGGTGCTGTGCCATTAAGATAATAGGAAACTTGTATAGTGGTAGATAATAAAAGAAGACAATAAAAACAAAGTTTGTATTCAAGTCAAATTACAATTTAAGTGTTTTGAGATGTGTTTTACTAAATCCACTCACAAGAGCAGGATCAGTAGAAGAATTTCCTGTCTTGTAGGGAACGTTTTCTAGAGAATGTCTTCTCTAAAAGAAGCCAGCAAATTTCAGCACTGATAACTTTCTTATTCCTAAAACCAATTATTTTCAAACATGTCATCTACACTGGCTCTCAGTGAGGATTAACTACATGACAGGCTTGAACTTTTAAAAGCAAGTGAGTTTTAAATTATGAAAGAGCAGGGGGAAAAGGTGAGACTAATTTTTACTGTACAGAAACATGTAAAGTTTTTCAGTGCATCATCATTCATAGTCTTTTTGCCATAATTATAGTGAAAATTACTCCTTTTCTCTTCTTTTTTTGCCTCCCTAACAAGAAATGCTTTATGATTGGATGATGCAGACTAATTTTTTAATGAATCATTTATCATATGAATAGCTTATTGCAAATGAAATTCCCCCCATCTATCCAAGGAGTATTTTTTTGTTAACTGCTTTGAAAGCATTAAGGAATTTACTGGTTCAAACTGCTTGGACCAAGACTATTGAATGCTATATTGTGTTGTCTAACTGTATGGGTTCAGCACCAGGAGTTGGGTGTCTTGTCTGGCTCTTTGTGACAGTCAATTCAAAATCCGATTTCAGCAAACAGTCATGGACATTATGTGAAAATATGCTTCACTGTACTCCTCCAGCAGTACATTTCTGTGTATTTTCAGAGAAAGAATCTTGTAATGCTCACACTCCCTAAACCCTCCTAGGTCAAGAGGCATGATGCTGCTGCACTGCAAAAAGGCTTTCATCCTCAGAGCTGGCACAAATTGAACACTGACACTGGATATTTCTGGGAATATTCCATGTGGGTTTGCACCGAGTGTGAAATGGTTTAGCCCTAAAGCAAATCCTTACAGCTGTGAGAAGCTGGTTGCTATTCAGGATTTGATTTGCTACAGTGAGTTCTTCCCCAGCAAACTTTCCACTGATGGGATCTGTGTTATCAGGACATGAATTTCCCCCCACAGGTTGCCAAAATGATACACCTTCAAAGTTAAGATAATCAAAGGGGTCAATAAAAGTCTTCACCCAAGATAGGTAGGAAAACATAAGGGTTTCAATGTGACCCAGGCTGGCAGAGTTTCTGTTCATAAGTGTTAATCGCTCTTTAAAAATTTGTTTGTTTTGGACTAAACTCTGAGTTGAGACTTCAGCAAACCCCTGGAAAGCCTGTGAAAAGCCAGCAGCACCCAAACGGTGGCTTAGCTGGTGGCCAAGGACAGACAATCCACATTTCTCAGTGGTGTCACATATATATTCTCTTCTGGTTGGAGGTTTTAATGAGGAGATGTTTCCAGGTTGAAGAAGAATAACGGGGCTGAGAATATTTAATCCTGAAAAATTAAAGAGGAAGACTGAAAAGAAGATAATCACAAGTTTCAGGATTTAAACTCCGGTACACAGGATGTGGTCTGTAGGAGAGACAGTCTGTGTCATACATAAAGTTTTTTCCTTTTTCCACAGAGGGATCCATTCTGGCCACTCTGGGCCAGATTATACTGGGCAATTATATAGGCAACACACTGGCTTCAGTGCAGCAGCTGGGGCTGCTTCCCCAGGGCTTGAGGGCTCAGACACAGCATCCAATGGCAGCAATTTAATGCCTATTCCCAGGCATAAGGTGAGCAACGGGAGCTGATCCTATGCATTAATCCACAGCAACTGTGAGATAAATTACGTTAGTCTAAATGCCACTGAAGGAAATTTGGCTGACGTGTGCAAACTCGTTAAGCTGCTTTAATTGCAGCACTCTAGGAGAAGGTGGTGATTTCAGCAGGCTGAAATAGGATGGGGAGTCCTCACTGTGTGAGACAGGAGAGAGAGCACCAAACACAGCTACTCAGGCCAAGAGAAAAAAGGGAAATCCTGTTCTTTCAGGTGGGAAAACAAACTAGGCAGTCTTTCCATAGCACCTCTTCTTAGCCAAATCAATAAAAAAATGATTGAGGCCTGAGGGACTAGAATGGCACAGGCAAAAGGATTAGGCTGGCACACCTCATCCCTCGGCTTCATTCCTCACAGGAAAAGGCATTTTCAGGCAGATATGGCTGAAATAACTTTTTTGTCAGTCAAAAAAGGCACAGGTGGGAGATGGTTTTCAATTCATTAAAGACAGTCATAAAATTTTGTTGTCTGTCTTTGTTAAAGAAAATCAGAAACCTCCCACGAAGTGATTTTTCTCTTGCTGAAATCATGCTTAGCTTTCTTGTTTGGTTGGTTTTGTAAATGAGGTAGGGTACATTGCATTGAGAGTAATACCTTTTTTTAATGAGAAAATGTAGAAGAAAAAGTTTATCTCTCTTGAAAAACTGATTTTAAACTGGATTCAACCTTAGACATGGATTAGTTATTAAAAATAGTCAGAAAGATTTTGATACTGTCAGCAGTCAAGCATGCTGCCAGTAAAAGCATTTGAGCTTAATTCTTAATTTTTATCCTACCAAGAACTCTTCTAACCTTGTAGAGACAGCCTGAATGCTCAAGTTAAGTATATGCTCACCATCCATTTGGTGGTGAGCCCAGGTTTTCAGGGCTGTAGAAGTTAACTGACAGTTCAGAAAATAAAGCCTTTCTTCCCTGATTTCTTGTCTTTTTCAACTGACAGGTGTATTGACGGCCAGTTTAATTTGATTTGACACAGATGGTCATTTCAGTTGGCAATCACCCACCAAAATGCATGTCACCCTTGGCTAATGACCTACCCTCATCGATAACCTTGTGACATCCTTCCCACGTTGTACATGACATGTGCCTGTGGACTTCCTGCTATAACCCCTTGGTGTTTTTAAATCCCAGCCTGCCAAATGCCTAGCTCCAAAATGTCATTTCTCCCTCACAAGTACACACCAGCTGCTGAGGGAGCTCCCTGTGAGGCTCCCTCCATCTTAGCCCTGGGGCCAGGTGGGAAGGGACATGGAAATACCATGGGAGGACACATCTGCCCTTGGCTTCCATCTGTCTCCCCATGCCAGGCCACAGCCTGAAGGGCTGGAGCCAGGGACCTGTCATTCCCTTGGCCTTTTCCTAGATCTGAAATGGATTGGTGTTGCATTGCTGCTCTGTAGACTGGGAAATGAGGCCTTTTCTGCACCTCTATTTTGTAAGGCATCTACATAATAATTATTAATGACCCATAATAATTCTAGATTCGTATTTTAGCTGCATCTATAATGTTTGGAAATCCATAATTTTGTCCTCTGAGCTGCCTAGTCACTTCAGAAGAGAAATCTTAGCCTTTTGCATAACCTTCAAGCCTGATCAAGAGTCCCCTGTAATCCATGTCTGCCCAGTCAAACTCAGGGTTATGTGACAAGTGGGATGCCATCAGCTGCTATGAAGTAAGTGGTAGATGTTTGTTAGATAAATTCTTGTACCTCCATGCAACATTTTCCAGCTCTTGTTTGAAAGACGTTTTCCACTCTGATCTTTCACTGAAATACTTCTACTCAGTTTACATTTGTTTCTGTCACAGGGCTATTTGTCCAATAAATTAAACAGTCAATAAATGCAGGGCCAATAAATCTACTATATCATTAATTACCTTAAAAATGAGGAGACTGCTATTCTGCCTCCTTTATTTCATTTGATAGTTGTAGCAGCAGCAGCTGATCTGACTAATAATCCCAGCAGCCTGCCTTCAACTCAGGACCATTGCAGGGCCGTGGGGAGGACAAATATGAAAACCAGGCATGTGGAGAGTAATTTTGCTCATGAGAAAACACATTAATATGAAACAATGAGAAGCCATGGGACTTCCTAACCTGAATGTAACATACTTTTACCTTGGCTGAGGCTGTTCTGCCATTGTGAGGAAATGCCCTCTGGGAGCTGCTGCTGTGTGACTGCTAACACTTGGCAGTCATTCCTCTACGTGAGCTGTGGGGAATCTCCATCACTGTGCAGCCATCTGAACCTTGCTTCTGTGAGGTCCCAAAGGCCCTTGCAAGGTTTGTTTATTATTAGCCTCATTTATCACTCTCATGACTGATTTTGAATATAAGGAAAGTAAATCCTATTAAAAAATTCATGGACAAAGGACACAAAGTGTAGAGTAGCCCATCTTTCATCATCCTACTATTAAATAACAAGTATTAATTTACTTTTCACCAATTAGCTAAGAAGAGGCAAACTAAGTTTCCACATGTGGCAGAGAGCTAACTTCTGCTAGATTATAAATGTCATATGTGGATCCAGGATATTTTATGAAAAAGATTACTGAGTTGTTTCTCACATCGTAAATTTCCTTGTTGTTCTGCTAGGAAACATTTCCAGTTTGTGGTGCCCTCTCTGAACCCTTGACTCTAAGAGTGCAGCCCAAACCAGGTGGATGCAGATGACCTAGAAGTCCTGCCAACATTTCTGTGATGTGTATGCCTGTGTGGGAGGCAGTAGCATTTGGAAAAGGAGGAAGATAGCATCAAAGTGTATTTAGGGAATTAAGCTGTGGGCTCAGCTGTAAGCAAAGCCTCTGTGGTTAAAGCTGTGCCTGTTGAGATGTCCCCTGTGACAGATCCAAACCTATTTCCATGCTTTGCTATGCATGTCCACCTCCTTGTTGAGCTGAAAAACTGTTTGTTACACCGTGCTGTGATGTAAATCAAGGTGGTGACATCACCCCTGCAAAGTCTCAAGAGCCTAAAGGTCCAGTGCACTCACCTCAGCACACACACAGGAGGCGGTGGGAATGGACACCAGGATCTGGAAATGTGTGATGCTGGTGTTGTCACCCCTGCCTGTCCCCACTGACCCACTCCCCACCATGCCCATCATGCCCTGTTGTGCATTGGTCACTTCCACTGACTTTCTGGAATACAAGAGTGAAGAGTGGCAGAGCTTTTTGGCTCCCTATGCACTCAGGTTTTTTAAAGAGAATCATTACAAAAACAAAGGTCATTTAAGAACACATACACACACAGAAAATTCCATTTTAGATTTAAAAAGTGCAGTGGAGTTTGACCTTTGCTGTGTCTTCTGCCATGCTTCCTCTCTAGAGGTCTGTATGGTGTTCGTGATCATACTGCTTTATTATTCCCATGGCTCTGTTTCTTCCTTCCAGGCATTAAATAAAGCAAAGCAAAGAACCACAGATTTTACTTAAAACAGGTTGATCTACCCTTGGAAAACAGCAAGTGCATTCTTGGGTAATTCACAAACAGGAAAATAAGACAAGGTCAATGATCAACTCATTTATTGTGGCTTAACCCATCTTACTGAGCCTACGGTTTGCTCCTGAGCTCTCAGGGCCACAGCTCTTTTGTACACCAGTGTTTGGGATTTGCAGACTGAGTGCAGATCAAGGTCCTTTCCTTGCAGGACCTTCCAGATTCACTTTGCAGACTGGCAGGCTGATTTCCAGTGGATCAGTGAATGAGTTAGGACACCAAGTCTTACTCTGAGCATAAGGAGTAGAACTCTCCATTCAAGCTTTCGGGCTACATCATCAGTACAGAGATATCCAGAAGAGAAATCTGCTGCAGCACAAGGCCTTTTTAGGGTAGTGGGGAGAAGCCTCCAGCCACAACAGCAGAAGTACATGTGGACATTAACTGTAATGACATGTGGACATTAACTGTAATGGAGCATGGATTTTGCCATGGAGGGTCCCTACATGGGTCAGAAAATAGTCCAGATGAGAATCAACTCTCAGAAACCAGTCCAGCCATAAAAATGGACATTCATGGCTCAGAAAAAGCAAGAGAGGCAAATGATTCATCTTAACTACCATGAGGTTCCCTGTCTCCTTTTGCAAACAAAACAAAGCCCAAAGGCTGTAAGTCCTGAAAAATGCCAATGATTTTGTAATCTTCACCCAGCTATGGTGCACTGAAGGGCAGGAGACCTTCCCCAGCTCACACAACCCATGTTCTTTGTCCATCTGCACAGAGGATCTCACCTCTGCAGTACTACAGCCCTCACAGAAATACCACAGGCTTCTCTGGCCTATCTCCATGGGGAAAAAGTTGAAAAACAAACACCAGGCAATGTTGCTCTATAAAGGTACAATGCCCTAAAAAGAATAAACAATGTGGCTTATTTAGGGGGAAAGGGGCATGGAAGCCTGGCTCTTGTAGCTCTTCTCAGGGAGCCAAGTCACATGCACACACACTCAATAAAGAGCTGCTTCTTTTCTCTTCCCAGAAATGCCATTTTCCTGAGGTGTTTATCAATTACTGGACGTATGAAAGATTTGATCCAAGACCATTTATTTCTCATACATGAGTGAATATCTAAATGCCCATCTTCAGTCTGACTGATGAGAGCCCAGGTAACTTGGCAAGCTTCCTCTTTCTCCATCTGAGGGATGGCTGCTATCCATGAGTGCTCCTGCCACAGATATGGATGCCACCAAAACAGATAACCCTCTGCACTGAGAAACATCTGTGGGAGACAATCTATATGAGAATGAAATAGTATTTTCCCCAATTTATTCTGCAAGAAAAATGCAACCAGAGCATCCCATTGAAATTCTGGTTTGGTTTCCTTTGGTTCCTTTCCTTTGTTTTTACTGATAAAGTGAGAAAACAACCCCATTTCTCTTTCTCAAAATCTCCAAGGTAAAATTCATTTCAGATCCCCTTCATGAAATGACTGGATAGAAGATTCTCCCTTGGGTCACTCAGCATATTCATTACATTGCTCTCACTCCTCTAAGATAATGAACCATGTGTCCCAGGACTTGTCCACACTTGCAAGTTATCACTGATTAAGGTAAGGTGCAAATATAAAGTACCACTGCTGTTTCTTAAGAGCAGCTCCAGGGTTAAGATGGAACAATGCACTGATTTCTCAGCAACAGCTTCCTCACAGAGTGTTAATCAGGAAGAGGTGACTGGAAACAATTCAGCCCTGTGATATGACGTAGCTGAATCAGCCACACTTGCTCAGACCTCTCCCAGAGGGCTCTGGCTGCCCTTGCCAACAGTAGGAGAGTGTTTCAGGCAGTGATGCTGAAGATCCTATGCATGATTTCAATTCATGCTGTGCATGTTAAAGTCTGGACCATGTTCTGCCATAGGGAAGCAGCATTAAGCCATTAATACTAGTTGGATTATCTGCTTATGGTTAAGAATACTGGCTGGTGCATGCACCTGTTGAGCAGCCAAGCAAATGAAAAGGCATTTGACAAAATGTTCCAATGCAAATAAAAGCCCAGAGCTAGATTGGACTTTTCCACAGGAGCCTGTGACAGATCATGGTATTGCTGCTCAGCCAAGTTGTCAGGCAACAAAGCTATGAAGAAACATTTAGTGGGTTGCAAATGCTCTCTTCTCATCTTTCAGTTTTGCAAATTTTATTGAGTGATGCTGCTCTTATTCTGCATTTGTCCCTTCTCAGTAGAAGTACTTGACAAGTCATCTGGGAACATCTATCATTGCATAACCTCATACTCGGCAGACAAAGCTGTTCACCTCTTTTTGCCCCCTTTATGCAGCTAAGAGCTCCAGGCATTTCTCAGGCATCCTTCAGCAATGTATTTCTGCAGAAATAAAAAGCCACAAAACTCAGAATTTGGCTTTCCTCTATATTTTTTATTCTCTTAGCCGAACTCAAAGCACTTTAAAATAAATAATTGCCATCATCTTAGGGAAAGTTGTGAGGTAATTAGGTCTCTGGTTTCTAATTTATAAGCAGAAATGGAAAAACACCCTACCCTTCACAGCATTAAAGTACCTGTGGGTGCTATTCATGCTTTCAGATCGTCTCTGGCCACTTTGTTCCTTTTAGGCCACTGCAGGTATGTACAGAGATGATTAGAGAGATTCCTGGTTGATGCTCAGAGGAAAGCAGGTGCTTCCAGAAGGCAGTGCCAGGCTGGGTTCCAGGAACATGGAGGCTTGTCCCACCCAGACCTGTGTCAGCTGTACATGGTCTGGGATAGCTCCCATGCTGGCTCCTGCCCCATGGCACTGGTGACTCTATTCCCATGTGCTGTGGGGTGGAATCCAGCACAGGAGCTGCTGCCAGGGACAGCTGGCCAAAGGTAAGGGTGTGAGGGTCATTCCCATCCTGCGGCTCACAGGATGCCCCACTGCATCTCTCACCTGGGCTCAGCCTGTCCTGGGCATCTGAACGTGCAAAAGAGGACACAGACATGGGGCTCCAGGTTGGCAGAAGAGTTTTGGCATGTGGAGTGGCAAGTGCAGGGAGAATAAAAACTTATTGAGGAATGATTTGCAACTCTACATGTGAAACGTGCTTGGGGGTTTGCATTATCTAACGTTGCTCCATCAGTTGGTCTCAAGGGGGATTCAGGATGGGCCCCTGCACCTGCTGAAGGCTGTATCAGAATTGGCCCAGAGATACAAGTGCATAAACATTACCTAAAGGAGTCTGGCTAGGCCTGTGAACAAATTTCAGACAATACCAAGCCTGTCTTTGAGGGAGGACAGGTATAGGTGATGGGATACAGCACAAAACACACTAAAAATGACCTATATTCACACTTTTCTACACAACCATTAGCTTTTGTTTTCTTTCAAAAATGTCCTTCCTATCAATCCAACCCTGAGGCCGTTCACACATGGAACTCAAAGCGACAGCTATCCCATATCTGTACAACAGCTTAAGAGCAAAACATTTCATTCTCATATTGGAATCTCTAATTCATGCTGGGCTTAAACTTGAAGCAGCCACAGTTCCAGCTGTAATAACCCTGGGAACTGAGAGGATCTGAAACTTCTGAAATTCAAGTTCAGAAGCACTCGGGATTTCCACTAGTGCCACAAACCCAAGGAAACTTTCTGATGGTTTCATTTGTACTTGGAGTTTCACCTAGCAAATAATACATGAAATATATTCTGTCTATTCCTCACGTAGGTTCTACATTGCCAAGTGCAGTACCCCTAGCTGCAGTCAGTGTATTCTTTTGCTCTAAATTCTTTTTCTAGAGCTATATTTCTCAAAAACTATGAGACTTGAAACTCCATTTTTATGTTTATAAAAGGTTTTGTTTCTGCTATCCTCTTTAACAGGTGCATCCAGAGTCTAAGCTCATTTTAGGAACATGGCAGAGAAAAAAAAGCTAAAATGAGTTGCCCAATCTGCTGTCTGACCTTTAAATACATGTTTAAAGCTCTATCTCAGGGCTACACAGCCCCCAAGGAGTTTCTTTCCTCAGTGCCAAATGCAGAGTTCATGCAGCCCCAGCTCCTCCAAACACGGTGCTAAGTTCACATGCTAAAGCCAGGTGCTGTTTACACAAAAAGTGGGGCAAACATCTGCATGTCACCAAGCATCTTTCCTGTGAACTGAATATAAATATCCAGGGTAAACCTTTACCTCTTGACTGTGTTTCCTCCTACACCTTTTTCCTCTGAGGCAGCTTATGTAAGTAACCTGAGATAAAAAAGTTTTCTTGTCATGGTATAAAAATACTAAAGCTCCACTGCCTGAAAGTCTGCTCCTTTTGCTGGGAGGCCATCAGCTCTTTAGGGTCAGGAGACACTATCCCTATTAGAGGTTTTGACGTCTGAAGGTCTCATTTATGGTTGGTGAGGGGAATATAGTTTGTAAAGCTGCTGAGGAAAGGTGTGCTGCAGAAAAGCCCTGGAAGAGAAGAGCAGCCAGTTGAGGGACATGGTGGATCTGACTAAAAGGGCTCACTTAGCAGCCTGTGTGCAGATACCCAATACAGCTTCATGTCTTGGAACTTCTCTCACTGTGATCCCAAAGAAATATACTCTGACTTTCCAGTGCCAGAACAACCTCATGTGTTTGTTAGAAAGTCTTTGCCCTAGTAAGTCTTCAGAAAAGCTGGTCAGCAAACATTTTCATTAATTCAGTAGTGGCAGTGATTGATGACCAAATAATATTGTTTATTTAACCAAAAGAACATGTTCTGCAAAGAGCAAATATTTCGAAAGAACAAATATTTCCTGACAACATTCATTTATCACATAGGAATTTTAGAAAGATGTTAAAAAGGTTTGGAGACACCCACAAGAGATTGTGATGTCCATGTGTGATCCATGTAATTTCTGATGATGAACATCATCAGGAAATACTTGTTACCAACAAGGTTTTGTTAGATATATTTGTTTTAAGGTCTATTAAATGTCTCCTTTAGGTGACTCACCTTATTGTTAAGGTTGAGTTTTTCAGACACTTCAACACAAATTACCTTTTAATGTTGTTCTAGGCATTTTTTTCCTAGAGAGCACCTCTGTAGACCTCTTGGTCTTGGTCCAAAGAAGCTGAAACATAAAAGTTTATTCAAAAACCTGTACAAACAACAGTTTGCATAACACGTCTGCTGTCATGGTACCTCATTGCCCACTGGGCACCCAGCTCAGGCCCCACTGTTCTGAGAATACATACATTTGTACCAAGTGGTGAATTTGGTCACTCAGACAAAGAGCTGGTTTTTGAAGATGAGTTAAACTTGAAAAACTGAGTGAAGTCAGTGCTCATTACCACATGGACACTCAAGCCCAAACACAGCCTTGGCTATGTCATAGGATGTGAAATCTTGCAGCAGCACACACTTGTAGCAGCAGAGAGAAGCATAGCAGCTGTCTGGGAGGTAACCATTCCCTTCAGGTTAAATTAAATTTATGTTAGTTTAATTTAAGACGGTTGGGAACAGTTTTCAAGCTAGAATAATAAAAGCCACTCCTAAAGTAAAATAATGGATGGCAATAATATTGACATGTGGCAATAATAATAAGGATGTACTGCCCACTAAAGGGTTTTTTTTAATGAAATAGAACCAAAATAAGTTTCTGTGTGGACTATAACCCAGAGGCTAATGAGTCTTAGGCATCTTTGAGAAGAGGGAACACTATCCTCAGACTCTATGCTGGGGCAGAGCAGGAATTCTGAAGCCCAGATTATTTTTTTACTTTGCACTTTAGCACAGAGAAAGATGAGGCAGGTTGACAGACACAAAGCACATGCTTTATTCACTGATTTTGTAGCTGGTGGCATACTCCAAGTTCAAGGTTAAAAGGGAAACTGTAGACAGGATGCAGCTGGGAGTCCTCAGGTGGCCATCCTCTCCTGGTGTCTGCTCCAGCGCAGCAGGAGATCACTGTCACATCAACAACCACCCCCCAGTAAAATTATACCCTTTAGTAAATCCTGCTCAAATTGCCTTCCAGTGATCTTTGCCTGATGGCAGCACTGGCACTGGCTGGATTATGCTTGATTAAGAACGAATGTTGCACACTAATTGGCTGATAAATGCTTTGTATGCATTTTTAATCAGGTATTACTTATCCGATATTAAAATCGCTACTATATACTCTTTATATGTAACATGTACTCATGGGTCTAGAAGGCACCAAGTGGAAAGCGTGTGGGAACTTGAGTGCTGAATTATATGAATTATAACTTAACAGCAGAGTGATGAAAAGGTAGGGGAGAAGAGCACAGGAGGATGGCTGAGGTATAGGAAGCCTTTTCCCAGGGAATATGGCATAAAGAATTCACCCCTGGAAGGACGGGAGGAAAAGAGTGCTGGTGAAAGGGCGAGGTGACAGGGGCTGCCACAGCAGCCCTGGAGTAATTTTAAGTGAAAGGCTACAAGCAAAAAGCCCCCTAAAAATTAGAAAACCTTTAGGAGTAGGTCAGTACAAACAGTTGCTCTGTGCAATGTTTGGATAACAGGATCCCTTCTAAGCCTCATAAAAATTACATTAAAATAGTCAGTGGGATTTTGAGCATATCCTGCACTCCAGGTACACAGAGTTCCAAACTATCCCATTCATCTGGCACATAGAAATTGATGGAAAGGTCTGAGCTTTTATTTCCAAGTTTCATTATTTGTATGATCTACCATAGGGCAGGGAAGATTAAAGAGTAATGGAATGCCTAAATCTAGAAGGAACAAAGAAGACCTCAATAGATGAATGTGAGTAATTGCATCAGGTGCAAAAACACAATTAGTGACATTATAATTACTGAAATTAAATATCAATTTACGTGAGTATGCACTATAATACTTTTGACAGCCTCAAATATTGTGTGATAGCAAATAAAAGTGGGATGGCAGCTCCCTAATTTGTAAAGTAAAATCATAGAACCATTAAAGCTCACTTAAAGAATTTTATTCCATAAGATACAAGGACAGGAAAGGTTTCAGTGCAAAGAGGATAAGTGATAATAAATGCCCAGTAAAACCATGCATACATCTGCAGCTATTAAGACACACAGCAGCTTCTCTAAAATACAAATGTAGTACATGAAGTAATAAACCCTGCAGCAGCACCATGGAAAACTTTGGTCTGAAGGAGAGAGCGGGAAGAAGATCATTCCCTTTGGGATAGGACACACCTCGCTTTAGGTACTGCAGGCATACAGGTTGCATGCTAATTGTGTCTGTGTCCTCCTCTAGTCCACAGGGAGAAACGGGTGTCACCAGAGACGATCCTTACCATAAAGACATCCATTTAGCATGCCAGGTGGTGAGATGAATCCAGGTCATTTCTCTCCCTTACCAATTTTCATGAGAGAACTTTCCATCTCCTGGAGAATATTTTCTCCAGCATGTCTCTCCAAGGCTGGCCCTTTAAGTGTGTGAAAGCTCTGCAGCCACAAGGCAGCGATTTTTTTCCCTTCAAAACAGCTTCACTTTCCTCTCCCACCTCCCCTCTTTCCTCTTGGTGTTTAGGTACTCTTTGCTAGCAGGATGGCTTTTTTTTCACCCTGTTGCTAGGTTGGTAGCCTAGTTTCCTAAGGAAAGGAAGCTTATGAGATCACACTGTCTGTGCAAGTGCCAGTCAGTCCCTCCTAAATAATCTTTGAGCCTGTGAACTGAGTTTGATCAAACTTGACAGGGGATAGAAGTCTCAAAGGTTTGAGCTGCCTACAAGTGCTGTGGAAGTAGGCAGGCAGAGGAGAAAAAATGCTGGGAGTGCATCCACTGCAGAAATATAACTGTATTATTAGACACCAGAGAGTCCACATCGAAGACAGTCATTACCACTGAACTCCATGGGAGATACAATTTCATAGATTCAGCAGCTCACAAGATGACTTGATTAATATGAGCATGAGCAAAATGTTCTTCTCCCCTTCTTCTGGAGCGTAAGACTTGCAGTTGCAGAGCAGCAGGGGAGAGCTCAGAAATGACAGGCTGGTAGAGAGAATTTAGAGCTAATTGCTGCTCCTTCTCATGCCAGTACTCGTGTGGAACTCGACTTCCCTGTGACTCCGGTGCCCCCATTTGCATGATCTGGTTCACACAAAGGATGAAATTGCACGGGCTAAAGTGAGCAGAGCAAGTCCTAAACTGCCGTGAGCTGGCACAGCTCTGCTGAGGAGGGTGAAGCTGCCTCAAAATGGGCCATCATTTCTCAGAGCAGCTCCATCATGAAGCATCCAGCTTGTCCAGATCCATCCTCCTGGCGCTGGTCTGCGGTGCATTTGCTACCAGCGATTCATTTACCACGAGTGTGAGCTGGAACATGAGCCGAGGACCAGCAAAAGCTGAGCCTGGTGCGTAGGCTGACTCTCGTTTGCTCCTGCTGTGGCTTTTCCTAGAAGTCAGCCACCCCAGGACTGCCTGACTACTGAGCCTGAACAAAACCCTCGCAGTTCCTTGTTAGCACTTGCCAGGGAGAAAAACAAGCTAGTTGCACTGGTGGGATTCAAAAAGAAGTAGACATCACTCATCTCGCAGAAAAAAAATAAAAAAAGAAAGAAAAAAAAAGACGAACTAACCACAGCTGACATTAAAATGAAGTCTGAGGAGTTGTGCAACTTTTTGTGTTCAGTGAAATATTGATGTTTTCTTCTTCTCCTAAGCCTTCTAAGTATTGATGTGCCAGATATCTGATTTAGGTGGAGAGAGTGAAAATCACCAACACCTAAAGAAAATGGAAGGAAGGTAATTAAATGAACTTTTGATGCACACCAAAACAGGAGGCTTGTGAGCAGTGAGTGACATGGCTGAAAATGGACCAGGATTTAGCGAGAAGGACAGGTATTGCAACCTGCCCTCGACAGTCTGTCCGAGGGCACAGGCTGAAATTCACAGCCTGAAATGCCTGTAGAGCAGCATCTGCATGAGGCTGGGCTGCTACATCCTTCCTTAAGATGAGGCTTCTTCAGAGAGGGAAGTGAACCACAAATCTCCTGCACCCAGGGCTGAATGTTTTCTGTTACATAACAGATCTGCGAAGGAACAGGGGAGCGTCCTTTACCTATTATCTGTTGTTGTCATTTCAGTCCGGGCATTTTTCTTCTGATGAAAGCTAGAAGATAAAAATAAAATTTTTCTAATTAATAAAGCCTGTCTCCTCATGTAGCATTTTTCACAAATCTCAAAGATCTGAAAGTGCTACTCCCATTTAATGGACACAAGGAGTAAGGGTGAAGGAGATCAAGTGAAATGTCTTGGCAGCAGAAAAAAAACAAGTCTTGCATCATGAGCCTAGTAAAAGGGACAAGGGCACCTATTAAGCCTCAATAAAAAGCAAAGCTGAGGACAATTTTCTGACATATTGGATCCTTCAATGAGGCGTTGCGAAACTAATGTGACCAATGTTCCATGCTAACAAAATATGTTCTGGATTTTTCATCTGACAACATAATTTAAGGATTTCTTGGAATATGTGAAACAAAATGAGGCAGTGCCTTTACAGGAATCATTCCTTTGCAAAAGGCAGCTTGTGCCAGAGGACCGGAAAACTGAAAATGCCCCAGGGGAGCACAGGAATGGATAAGACCTCTTACACTACCCAGTCAAAATAAAATACATTATAAGAAGCATAAATACCAAACTGACCATTTACTGCAAAACTTCTTGTACTTAAGGTACTACTGTTGTCAGAAGTACTACTATTAAAAGTCCTGACGAAGAGAGACTATACTGGACACGTGGTCTGACTCTTGAAGGGGTGCATTTGGCATGTACGTAGTTGTATCTGAAGGAAACTTGCTGACAGTGTCTGCAGCAAAATAGGTGGTTTAAGGCGGGATAAATCTAGTTAAAACAATTCCTATCGCTATCAGTGATTGTTTCTTTCTCATGGTTACTAGTGGTTTTTTTGGTTGGTTATTTGGTTTTTTACTTTGGTTGAATGAGGTTTTGAGGTTTTCATTCACTGCCTTGGGGAGCATCAGTTTGAATAAACAGTAGTTTCCAAAGTGTTAAAGAAATTGGTGGTATTAAAGAGATATTAAAGGATGCACTACACATCCACTCTTTTGCTTCCTGGCAAAAAAAAAAAAAAAAAAAAAAAAAGATGCCCTGCAGATTTGATCTTTGATGCTTGAGAGGTCTACTAAGTCTTTCACAGTCCTTAATAAATTGATATCATGGGCTAGAAATCTGGAGGTGCAAAGCACAATGCACACAAAACTCTTTCTATTTTGGTGGCATGAACCTGGAGTTCATATTGGGATAAGATTCCTGTCTGAGGTAAAACTGAGCATTCAAAGTCCTTACCTAGGCAGAATGCACATTGACTTCAGGGGATACTTTTTCCCAGAGAGTGGCTGTGTAAAGAAGGTCAGGACTAGTTGTTTGTCCCCTGTAGCAATGCTGTTTCTCTGAAGAGACTTCTAGCACCTGTGAGCAGGGATTTATTACTGCTGGTGAATACCAGCACTCAGGTGTTGGTCAGTCTCACCTTGACCTTCAGGAGGCTGTTTCCATCTTTTCTTCATATCAGCTTTGGAGATAAGCAAACAAAGAAACAAAATAAAACAAACAGTACAGCCTAAAATGCTAAGGCACAAGCCACAGGCTGGGTTTCTGAGAATTTGATCAATTTAAACTTATTCCTTCAGTACCTTCTGAAAGGCAAAGTCTGTGCCAGCACAGTCTACCCATTTGTTAGCAAATCCATAGTTCAGGAGTATGGGGCTTCAAGCAAAATCTTCACACACAGACCCACCATGGGGATTTGAGGCGAAAGGAACAGCCAGTAACTCACCAGTAATAATGCTGTTGTCACTCTCCCACATCATCTCCAGTTTCTCTTCTCACTGGTGGAACTGGGCAGCAGAAGGTCCTTAGCCCAAAACAAATGAAAGCCCCTCCCTGTACTAGCATTGCAATGGGCCCTGCATGGAAACTGTCCCTCAGGAGAGGCATCAGCCAGCTGGAAGTGCATTTGCCAACAGTGCAATTGATCTTCAGCTGCCTTTAGCCTAAAGAAACTTTCAGACATCTAAAATTGCATCTGATTTCATAACAGACTCCTCTGCAATCGCCACCACTTTGCCTGCTCTCAACCCTGCCCAAAAAAACTCAAAACCAAAACTGAAAAAAGCCCACCCAAACCCACTCATGATGAAGAATGAAGTGGCTCAGAAGAATAAGCTGATTTGACACCTCCTTCTGCAAGTCCTGCCAGCCAACTCCTGCAACAGCCTTGCTCTGCAGCACCTTGTAGCAGGATCTGTAACTGAGGCAAGGGAGAGGGAAAAGTTGGAGGATGGAGGGGGAGGGCACAGAGGCTGCTCACATAGAAAGCCAGGCTATTCCTGCTGCCCACCCGGGAGGCACCACCTCTGCATCAGGCGGGAGAATCTGAGGGAGAATCTGGCTTTCTGAATTTAACAAGTTCACTTTTCCTTTAATTGGGGCCCTCAGGCACTACTGTAGTCCACCTAATGGCACTAATCATTAATGAATCAGCTTGATGAATAGAAAGGCTGAACTGTTCTCTCTCTCCTTAGGTTGTCAGCCCTTCACAGAACTGAACTGGGTTTCACTGGGCAGGACAACAACTGCACAGATTTTAAAAGGACCCTGGAGAGGAAGAGGGCTGGAGGAGCCGCTGATCCATTCATCCCTAGACTCTGCAAATGAGCCAAGACCAACAGTAACTGGCTGCTTCCTCTGAGATGCAGATATAGCCACCAAAAAGTCCTGTCAGAAATGGACCTTACTTTCATACCATGCCTCCCTGCGCCCTCCACAAGCACCAACCAGTTTGCTCTCACTACCACTCAGATTCTTCCTCAGTTTTGTGTGTCCTGGCTCGAGCTTTTGCTCCCAGCACATGCCCACTCCATCTCCCTGTTACAGCCTTTGAACAGATGGGGAAAGGCCTTTCTTTTTCTGTCCGTAAAGCAAAAATTATCGACCGCCACCACCTCAGTCCAGTGCTGGCAGGGTCTAGCAGTGCCGGAGGGCAGCCCGAGCCGGGGCAAGGTGCAGCCCTCCCTGCAGGGCTCAGCCAGGCTGCTAAAAGGGCGAGGGAGGCAGCAGGAGAGCAGCCGCAGGCCAAGCACGGGTGCATCCAGCGCTGCCGGGGAAGAAGGAGCCAGCGCTCTGCAGCCCTCCGGGGACTGCGGGGCTGCGGTTGCTCAGTCGAAGCTGGGGATAGGAATTAGGGCAGGCAGAGCCGCAATGGCTGCAACTCTTCCTGATTATCCAGCCAGCTGAAATGCACTGGCTTGTCTTTTGTTTCAGCTGTGGGTTTTTTTTCCCTTGTTGATCTGCATTTATGCTTCCCGCCTCCCTTTATGCGTGCGTGTGTGCGCATTTTCTTTTAAGCAGGGGATGATTTTACTGTGGTCACTGTCAAGGTTTAAACGCTTTCTTCTTGCGTTTTTCCCCGCTCCAGTTCATCTGCTCACGTTTGCCCGAGAGGTAAGAAGGGATGTTGGAGGCTTGAACCTCTTCCAGCTCTTGCTACAGCAGCCACTGCCTGGGGCAGTGGGACCAGCCTGGCAAGAGACAAGCCCAGCCTTTCCCGCAGCCTTTACAAACCCTACAGGTGCAAGGCGGCGGGAGGCAAGCCCAGTACACTCAGTCCCTTTCTGAGACTTGGCGGAGGGCTCATGTTTCCTTGGCCACACAACATGGCAAGGCAGAGCAGCCATCCATCCCTGTGGTCGAGAAAATTAAATACATAAAATCGACCATTGCACTCAGGCTTCAGAAATGGCCCTTGAAAGGAGCAGAAAAGGGAGCAGCCAATGCCCTGCGCCTCTTATAAAATGAGCGGGCGAAAGGGAAGGGGGAGTTTGCTGGTTTCTTGTGCTCCCCGAAAAAAACACGGGCCTTTGCCATTTTGTCCAGGGGGAGCCGAGCCGGAGGGACCGGGGTTTGCTGCCGTCCCTGGCGCCTGTGCGGGAAATCCCGGGGTGCAATGCAGGTTAGTGCATCCCAGCTAGCTCGGCAGGCCGGTGGCCGGCCTGTGCCCCTGGGATGAGCGCCCGACAATTACTAGCCCCAAACACGAGAGTCCAGGGAGAGACAGGTGGAGGAAAGGGGCCCGGGGACGACCACCGGGCACCGTCCCCACCCGCTCGGCTCTTTTTCACCGGTTTGCCACCGTTTATTATTTTCCTCAACGGAGGGTTAATTGGGGGATGTGCTAATTACGAAGAGATTATTCATTAGTAATTGAACTTCACACGAAGATAACTGGAGTCCACTAATGAGCTGGAAATCGCCCCCTTATTAGGGCGTTTCAGCTTTCTTCTGCGGGGTGAGGGAAAGCTGGTAGGCTCCCTTCCATCGTCCTCCGACGGACGGGCCCCGTCCAGCAGCGGGGAAGGCGGGGGCGGCGGCGGGAGCACGCCCGACGCCGAGCCGGGGGATGCCGGAGCGGGCGGGACCGGCGCTCGGGCACCCCGGGGCCGAGCGGGGCGCGGTGCCCGCCGCCGGCGGGGGTCCCCGGGGCCCAGCCGGGACCGACAGCAGGCTGCCGAGCTCCGCGCATCCCCCTCTCCCCTCTCTCCTCGGCATCTGGCATTTCGTGCTACAGGAAACCATAACAGCAGCGCCTGACCTCATGAATACAGAGATGTGCACAGAAAAATCAATTTAGGTCTAGATCCTCTGTGGGGAAGGAAAATAACCCAAACCATTTAAACAAAGCTCTGCTCTCCAGGGTTTTCCTTTTTCTTTGGTGGTGGTGGGGATTGAGTCTAGAGGGAGGCCAAAGTAAAATGAAATTCAAGCAGACCTGTGTCTGCCGAAGCGAGGCTGAGCTCTGCAAAGCCCCCCCAACACACGCATAATGTATTTTATCATTAAAAAATCAACATTGCTTCCAGTGGTAAAGGCGCCTGGCTCCAGTTCCTGAGCACATTCGTTGCTGGGATTCAATCCGTTTGGGAAATGCAGATTGGCTTGCGACCCACTGTTTGATTTATGAACTGTTACATTTGCTATTGCTTACACATTACATTGCGGACCTTGGGAAAGGAGGGAGCAGGGAGAGGGGGCGAAGGAGAGACTCTGCCACCCTACACATTGGCAAAGGAGAGCTATCGCACAGGCAACGGCTCCCCAGCGGAGTAAATCACCTCGCACCCATTCGCGGTGCCTACCTCCCCATCACCCACTCACCCACCCACCCACCCCCGATCGCCAGCTGGGCTCTCCTCTTATAAGTAAAAAGGACGTGTTTACTCTTTGATGTGTATTTCTTCATAAAGGCATCAGGCGGCTATAAATAGCCCAGGTTAGAGCAGCTTCTGCTGCGAAATCAATACCCCGTCCCCCCTTCCCCTTGCTCCTTCGGCTGAGCTGCCTTATTAATTATGAAAGGGCTTCTCTGCGCCCCGGCTCCGGCTCGGCAGCCTTCCTCCTTAATGGTGGTTGGTGCCTTCCCTCGGCCGGGGCTCGGCACCGCTCGGCGCCCGCGGGAGAGCCGCGCCGCCCGCCCCCGCCGCTGCGCGGGGCTCCCTGCGCCGGGAAACGGGCGGCCGGGAAGGCGGGCGTGCTGCGGTTCGCGGCTTCGGGAGCAGCGGGACGAGGGGGAGGGTGGGAGGGTTTAGAGCGTATTTTTAAGGAGGAAAAGAAAGGAAAGGGAAAAAAAATAAAAAGAGAGAGAGAGAAAGGCTTCGGCTATGCGATTCAGGCACCCTGTCCTTGTTTGAACTGAAATTGCCGTGTTCGTCAAGGGATGGGTTCAAGATTTAGACTTCCTTGCCTTCAAAGCCCCGTCCTTTCCAAGATACGCTAGGCATATTTTATAAAAAGGACGACACTCTCATTTCAAACAATAATTTTTATTTTATACTTCTGTCTATACTTTGTAGCAAATCTTTTTTTTGTTATTTTTTGCTGAATTGACTTTATAATAAACTTTTGTTTAAATTACATTTTCTTTTCTTTTAAAATCAAGGTTCTTTTCTTTTTTTTCAAAATCTTTTTGCTGTTAGTATTTTTTCTCATTTAGGTTTACATTTAAGCCCCCTTTTTGTGATCTCTACGGTTGGATAGTCAGATATTTTACTGTTATGTGTAACATCTAAAACAAAGAGGAGGAAAAAATTAAAGGCAGTGAATTCGGAAAGATGCCTTCGAACAGCAAGTAAAGGTAAACTCTCAGAGATGTTAGCAGCATTCCTTCGTTCCTCCGGGCATTGAGATACGTCTCTCTTTCTCTTGCTCCTTCCTTCCTTAGCTGTTCGCTTCCCTCTCTTTCTCTCCCTCTCTCGCTCTCTTTTCCCCTTGAGGAAAAATGTTCTTTTTTATTAATTTTTAATTTTTTTTTTCCAGTGGAATGGCCAAAAACAAAAAACAAACAAGCGACTGTGGAGGAAAGATGAGAGATTGTGAATTATTCACCATATGCTTCACACGTGGACATCTACCTTGGATTTCTCGCCAGTGCCTTTTCCTGTCTGCGGTTTTTGTTCTCGCCTCGCACACTGCCACATTTTTAGCGGAGCCCGTGGCTCGCCGGGAGGTACCCGGCCGGTTACAGCCTTAGCAGTAGGTGGCCCAGAGCCGTTCCTGAGATTGCGTTTGCACAACGAGGGCTCGAGTTTGTTTCTTTATATTTTTTTTTCTATTTTTGATTCGAAGCGATAGTAAAGCTGAGGTCCGATTTGGGCTGCGCGCCGCTGCCTGTTTGGTAAGTTTTGGCAAATAAACACAAAAAAAAAAAAAAGAAGGAGGGAAAAAAAAAAAAAAAAAGAAAAAAGAAAAAAAAAAGGGAGAACGCTTCCACAGTCCTACATGGATGTTTCACCATCATCAGCCACCACCATCACCATCATCATCATCATCAACCACAGAAAAGCACAACGTCCCCAAAGCAACGGATGGACACTTCCTCTATAGATCCAGCACATGGAGAGGGTGTGGGTGTGAGTGTGCTCGCCCCCCTAGAAAGGCAGCCAGGTCACTAGGGCGGCCCACAGAGCCGCCAGGAGCAGGGGCAAGGCCGGCGGGAGGACGGACGGTGCCGCGCCGCTACCGCCTCCGCACAGTTCGAATAAGCTGCCTTGGAAATCGAGGTTTTTGGATTCCCGTCTCAATTTCTCCCAGAGGTCTGTCGCTCCTTCCTGGCAATCGGTGAGCGCTGTGAGGGTGCAGGCGTGGAAATCATCCCAGTACCTGCAGGAGGGGAGAGCAGCCGGCGTCAAAACAGGCACGCGCCCACCTTCCCGGGAAGGGGGCCCGCCCCTCGGGCCCGCCGCCCCCTCCTCCCGCCGGCGGAGCCCAGCCGGGCATGCCTAAAAGGGGGGGGGTTGGGCTGGCTGGGAGGAGCCGCTGCCTGAGGTTTCGGGGGTCCCCCCCATCCCCAACCCCGCCTTCGGCACCAGCCCGGTGTAAAAATTGCTCTGCTGGGTCTCTGGCGGAGGGGTCTGTGCCCGGCTGGAGGAGGGGACGCGCCCCGCTCGGCTGTCAGAAGCCAGCCCGGGAGCCCGCGGGCTCGTCCCGAGAGTTTCTCGTCACGGGTGGGAAAGGCACCCTTTCGGGTGGGGCGTGCAGAAACCCTCGGGGGAGATTCCCCGGGGAGGTAAAAGGTCAGGGAGGAAGAGTAGGAGAAGCAGGGAGGGTAGGGGGAAGAAGAAGGAGCATCTTCCTCTTTTGGGCGCCTCGCAGCGGGAGGGACTCCTGATCTGTGGCCAGGGATCTATAGGCATCGAAGAGATTCGCTTTCCCAGGATAATTTCCAGCTATTCGCACAAAATCTCCCCTTTTTTTTTTTCAATTTTTTTTTTTTTTTTTCCAAATCCTTTCTTCACCGGGACTGGACCAGCGTTTGTCGCCGGGACAGGCAGCCGTCGTCCCGGAATAGGGAGAGTACTGGAGGATCTTTCCTGCAGTATCTGGGTTATCAAAAATAACCCCGATTCTGCCGTCCGCCTTCTATTTCCCCCACGCCTCATGGCAGACGTCTACAAAACTGGGTCTTGATTTTCTTTCTTTTCCTTTTTTTTTTTCCAAAGTAGTCCTACTGCTTCTAATTTATGAGCACTCTAAGCTGGTTGTAGACTCCCAATGTTTGCTACATTTGTAATAAATAATGAGATACTGAGAAGCCAGAGTCTAAGAGTGTGCCTCTCCTGCAGTATTTCTGCTGTAATTGCATCTCCCAAAGGAAAATTAAATCTCTCACCATCTTCCTTCAGTACACATCCCGGCACAGGGCGAAGGCAATCGGATGGTGGGAGGTGGTCGGGAAAAGGGTCTTTCTTAGGAAAGAGTTACTTTTTAGAGATCAAGATCACATCTGGTCTTGCACTCGAGGGCAAAAAATATCATATCAAGATGCTGCCGTCCCTGAGTATTTATTTCTGTTGCAGGACACAAAGTAAATCTCAGCCCAGCATTTATAGCGAGGTGCCAGCCTTTTTGTGTGTTTGACTCAGAAATCTCTAGGGAGAAAGAGAGCAGTGTTATAGCATCTCTTCACCCTTTCCTTTCCTTTCCTTTCCTTTCCTTTCCTTTCCTTTCCTTTCCTTTCCTTTCCTTTCCTTTCCTTTCCTTTCCTTTCCTTTCCTTTCCTTTCCTTTCCTTTCCTTTCCTTTCCTTTCCTTTCCTTTCCTTTCCTTTCCTTTCCTTTCCCTATTTTTGCGGAGCGAAATAAAACCCCCAAACTATTCCAAACTTATTTATGTCTAAAGATATTATCTCGTTTCTAAATATTTTTGTTTGTTTGTTTCTTTGTTGTTTGGTTGGGTTTTTTAAACGGGGGGATTTTGCACCGAAAAGCAAGGAAAACACCTTGTGCTGCAACCACTTTTTGCTTTCTATTTTTTTTTTTAATGTGTGTTTGTGGTTTGGTTTTGAGTTTTTTGTTTTGTTGTTTTGTGGTGGGTTTTTTTCCTCCCAGACATATCGAAAATGCTCGTCTCTTCCTCCCCGTGCGGGACACCATTTCACAAGGCGAGCTCTTTTTCTCCCTTTAATATTTTTGTTGCTGCTGTTGTTGTTATTATTGTTATTATTACTATTTTAACTATTATGACTATTATTATAATTCCCCTTTATCGTTGCCCTTCCCTTCTTGTCCCTTCTGCGCCAGGAGCGAGGCGAAACTGGGGGCAAATGCGCTTTCCCTGGGGATGGAGGTGGCAGAAGAGAGCTGGCGCTGGGACGGCCGCCTCTCCGCCGCTGGGCGATTCATGTCATGACTGGGCTCTTTTCCTTTTTAATTACGTTTTGTTCGCCGAGAAGCCGCCTCCCCAGCACCGGCTGTGCCCGGCCCGGGTGGGCAGCCTCCCACCGGCCTCTGCCTGCGGGGCGAGCCCGGAGCCTGCCGGTGAGCGTGTGTCCCGCAGGCAGCAATAAGGAAAGGGATAACGATCCCAGTGCAGCTAATGTCAGTACCCCAGCGCAGGTCGGGGGAAGGGAAAGAATAGAAAGAGCAGCTAAGTAGGGAAGGAGAGGAAAAAAAAAAAACCAACAACAAAAAAACCTAAGAAAATAAACCAGCAAAAAAAACCACCTCAGATTCACGGAGGCAAAAAAAGAAAAAAAATGAAAAGACATTGTAAAAATTCCCTTCAGACTTCGCTGTTCCCCAAGCCCGGCCCGTCCCCGAGACAGTAAGCTTGGAGGGGCCCTGCAGCTGAGAATCCAACCCCAAAGCGTAACCCCCGCGTTAGCTGCGTTCCTTCCCTCCTTCCCGCCACCATCCAGCCTCGCCCCCCCTTGCCCAGCCCCGGGTGACCCCCATTCTCCCCCCGCGGCCCCGAAGGAGAGAGGAAAGACCTACGCGCAGATCGTTTGGAGATTTCTCTTGTCGTCCAGGTCCTGCGGGTAGTTGGCCATGTTATCGCCCAGCCGCAGCAAACAATCCGAGAAGCCCCTAAAGACCGCATCGCACCGCCCCGCCGCTCTCACCGCCTGCACCAGGTACGCTGCGGGGGCAGGGGCACAGGTCAGCACCGCCGGCCCCCGCCCCCGGACCCCCGCCCCCGGCTCGCCTCTTCCCTTCTCCTCCCCCCGCCCGCCCCCAGCCCTGGCTAAAGGCGCGACCTGGGGCAGGAGAGGGGCGGTGGGACCGACACAGGCTCGCCATCGGCCACTCGAGGAGGTGAGGCAGGGGCTTTTCGCCCTTTCCTTTTTTAGTACGGAGGGTTCGGTGCTTGTGGATTAGCTGCGTTGATCTCATTAATATTTTTTTCCCCTTTCCCCCCCTTTTTTTATTTTGAGGGGAGAGGAGGAGGGGAGGTGAAGATGCGTTGCCTGCTTCCCCCCGGACTTGATCCTTTGTTAGAAAATTCCGCCTCGAAGCAGCAGGAGCGTTTCTCCGTACAAACGCAGGCGCACGCACACACTCCCTATTGCCCAGGTCGCTGGGCAAACATCGTGCAAGGCGCAGCGGGAAAAAAAGTTAAATTAAAAACAATAATTTTTTTAAAAAATCACTAGAAAGAGCTGAGATAGAGACACGCAAAGAAGGGACCGCGAAGTCACGCAGACAGCTGCGGGGGCGCCGGCCCGGCCGTGTCTATGCTTGGGGCGGCGAGGCGGGACCGGGCCGGGGTGAGCCCCGTTCCCCCAAACCCGCTTCCCAGGCATCCCTAGGGACGGCTCTAATCAAGGGCATTCGGTTCAGTACAGCAGGAACCAACACAAGAGCAACCGCCTGCAAACGGGGAAAGAAAATGAGTTACGGGCTCCTCCTGCGTGCCCCGAGAGGGCACGGCACGGGATGGGACGCGGGACTCGCCACACGGCATCCCGCACACGCCCGCAGCCGCCCGGCGGGCAGGGGTACCCGGGCACGGCGAGGGGCTGGCTCCCAGCCGCTCTCCTGCCGTGACAGGAGCTGGGGACGCCGCGGTGTCCCTAGGCCTGGGGGATGTCGCTGCGGCCAGCGGGGGCGGGAAGGGGCTTCCCCCCTCCCTTGAGGAGGAGCGCCTTGCCGCCCACGCCGTCGGGTGGGGGTCCCCCCCTGCGCCGTGTCCCCAGGGAATGGCTGTGACGGGGGGTGTGTGTGTTTCCTTGCCAGGTACCGGTTACAAGCTAAATGGCTGACTCCAAAAGAGACTGTTTCAACCCAAATCCTCCTCTTGCCGTTTGATTCATCGCTACCATGAGTTGGTGGCCACTCCCCTCTACACACACACACACACACACACACACACACCAGCACCAGCCGTCACATCAAACCCCCAGCAGGCTCCAGACATTGGCTACGATAGGAAAAAAAAAAACCCAAGCAAACAAATAGAGAAGAACCGAAGACCATCCCGAGGGTAAAACTATGTCCTATAAAACCCGCGCCATCTCGCTACAGCAGCTACGGAGGAGGGGGAGTCGCCACGAATTTCTGCAGAAAATGTGCCGGGCTGTGCTGAAATTCCGGGGTTCCAAGAGGAGTCTTGCCCCGGGTTGTGGCCGGGGTGTGTATGTTGCGGGGGGGTTCACATTTGGGACCAGAGGTGAGCCGAGCATCTCTCGCCCCCGCGGGGCAGCCTGGCCCTGTCTGCCCGCGCAGCTGCTCCCGCACAGGGTATCCCCGGTCCAAAGCTGCCATAACCCCGTCAATAAATTAAAAAAAAAAAAAAAAAAAAAAAAAAAAGGAAGGGGGGGAAAAGCAAAAGCGGATAAATACTGTTCCTGTCTGCTTCAAAGACAATGAGATTTCTCATGAACTAGGTCGCTTGTGCCTTTGCCGTTGCCACGACCTTCCACACCCCACACGCCCCATTTAAAGATAACAGTGTGCAGCAATGTGCAATGCAGCAGGAGCCCTCCGTGATGGACCGGGCCCCCTCCCGAAACCCATTCCCCGTTCTCCCAGTCCTGCGACTGGTCCATCCCTCCTGTCCTTTCCGCGGAGACTTAGCTCACCCCACCCCCCACCTCGGTCACCTCCCAAAATGCCAGGGATTTCGGACAGCTCCAATCTCCTGTGCCTAAATAAATAAATAAATCAATAAATCCCCCTTCTCCCCCCCCCCCCCTTTTTTTTTTTTTTTTTTTTTTTTAATGCCCGGTGCATAGACATTTTGGGAACGAGCCGAGCATCCATTTCACACGAACCTTTGGCGGGGACGGGGCAAAGCCAGGGGACCTTTGCAAGCCCTGCACCGACAACCAGAAGCTGATTCCGGGGGTGGGGAGGTGTGGAGGAGGTGGGGGGAAGGTTACCCGAAATACCGAAGGAGGAGCAGGGAGGAGAAAAGCCCTCCACGAGCTTCAAAGCCGTCCCCTTCCAGGGCACCGCAAAGCCACCGCACCGCCACCATCCCCGCGGTGTGCAGCAGTATTTGGGGGTAACTTTCCAAATGACTGCTCATGCTCGCGCCAGCCTGGGAACGGCATTTCCCAGCGACTCTAGCTGCCTTTTGAAATTTCAGTAAAATCCGTCCTCGGCTGAACCAAATAAACACAAAAGAAAGAAAATCTTTCTCCTCCTCCAAACGAATGAACGAACACAAAAACAAAAATTGCAAGGATTGAAATTAAGGACAACATCCAAATAAAGCCTTCCCCCTTCTTTATCTGGCAGTACAAAACTGGCCTTCTGAAGAGTTCAGCCTTATTTAAAATGGAATAGTAATACGAATGTAGGGGTTTGCATCATTTAACCACATTTCCCAGAGGTCAACATTTCGTTGCACTATTTCTTTCCCACCCCCCCCCCTTTTTTTAGATGAGGAAGGCATTTTGCCTCCCTTTCTAATTCTCCCCTCCTTTTTTTTTTTTTTTTTTTTCTTCTTTCCCCCTTTTGGCTTTGGTGCCCATAAAATGCTGCAGAGGTTTTCTGGAGAGGAGTGTGACAGAGCAAAAGGATCTCTAAATAGCAATGCCGATTTTTCTTTTGTAATTGTATCAGAATTCCTTTGCAGGAAAATATTTTCAAAGGGGTCTCCACACCTGACAGTCTAGATAATAAAAGACGTGCTTTAATCCCCCTTTCCTTAAAACCCTGTTTTGGATCATGCCCGGGAATCTACATATCCAGTAGCTAATCTTTAAAATTTCCCTATATAGGACCGAAGTGGTCATTAACTTGGAGATTGTTTAATATCCGTAACTGAAAAAAAAAAAAAAAAATTCAGGAAAGAAAAGTATAAAATGAACCCGAGAGCAAACCAACAAAACCAACCAGCGAAAACCCCAAGATATTGAACAAAACCAGCAACAAAGCACACAAAATACACACCGGCATGGAAAGAAACCTGTTCTATTTTAAGTAACAGCCTGTATAGAAATTTTTTTGGACCTGCTCGATTTTTGACAGGTCTTCTCCAAGCACAAAATTAACGATTGGGCGGTGGGACTCCGCGATTTTTTAAAGTAATTTTTTATTTGTTTAATCTCCACATTCGAGTTGATTATTTCTTTTAATTTAGTGATGGGTTTTCTTTGGTTTAAAGATGCTCTGCAAATGGGAGAACGTTCTGGTTCCCAAAGGGAGACCTTCGCTTGTCCCCTTGATTTTCTGCAAAAAAACTTTCCAGCTAGATCTCTCGCAAGACATTTTGTGTCAGTTCTTATTTCTCTGTCCCTCGGGAAGAGGAGGAGAATTTCTTAGCACTGGAGTCACCAGATTGTAAGTGGAAGGGAATGAAGGGGATATCCGAAAACCAGATACAAACGCAACCGTTCGTGGGGACGGAGAGAAAAGGAGGGAAAAGAAGGAAGAAGAGGCGGAGGGGAAATAAAAAGCGGAGAATGAGTGAACATGCACTGCTTTAGGAAAACGAAAACCAAAAGTGGTTCACGAGAAAGCAGAAACCGGCTGCCTTTCCTGCGGGCTCCCCTGCCTTGACAGCGTTCCGGAACGCGAAGCCGCCGCCGCCGCGCAGGGAAGGGAAGGCGGGGAGCGGAGAGCGGGGTCCCGCCGCCCGCACCGCGGACCCCGCGCGGGTTATCCCGACGTTCCGCTCCCGCATGCACCAGCCGGGCTGGGGCGCGCACAACTTGACACGGAATTTGGCAGTCCACTTACCTATCTGTACAGCAAGGATCAGAGAAATATAACTGCCGTTCAACTTAAGTCCCATCCTACATTTAGTAAAACCATTTGCGGCTGCAGATCTTTAAATAGTTACTTTGGAGAACGTGGGGGAAAGCTGAAAAATAGACATTGCCAACAAGTTCCGAGCAGCGGAGGACTTTGCAGACAAGGGGGGGAGACAAGAGGAGAAGGAGAGGAAGAGGGAGGCAGCGGGAGAGGGCGAGGAAGGCTGGCTGGGAATGGTTCGCTCCATTAGGAGGGGGCGGAGGAAGTACAGCCTCACGCCCACCACCGGCCCTGACGTGGGGGGATGACACCGGCCGGGTTTTTTTCCCCCTTTCTTATTTATTTTTTTTTTTTTTCTTTCTTTCTTTCTTTCTTTTTTTTTTTTTTTAATAAATGTGCACCTTGGAAGAGGAGCGCCATTTATAGGCATCACGGGCTGGATTTACCCGCTCTCCCCGTGTCCCCCCGCCCCATAAATCGCCGAGAAACTCCCCCCGCTCCCCGCGTTCCTCCTGTCCCGTGTGGCGGCGGTGGGGGCGGCAGCCGGGACCGTCCCCCCGGGGCGGGAGAGCTGCGGGGGCGGGAGAGGACACACAGACACAGACACACGGACACACAGACACATACACACACACACAGACACGCACACGGAGGAGCCGCCCCCCGGGGGTGGGGATAGCACGGCAGAACCCCCCCCCGCCCCCGGGGCCGCCCCGTCGGGGCTGCTCGGCCCGGCCCCCGCGCTGCGCAGCGTGCAGGGGGACAGGGACGTGCGGGGGTCCCCTCCCCCTGCCCGCCCCTCCCCCACCATGACGTCACCCTCGGGATGAGGGTTGGGGGGAGCGGGGAAGGAGGGGGGGCTGGTCTCTCCCGGCCTTTCTGCTGGTGCTCAGTCCCGGCGGCAGCAGCCCGGCGGTGACACCGCAGAGGGTGGCGTGGCGAAAGGGGTCACGCGTGGGACAGCCCCGGGTAGCCGCGGTGGGGCTGCCCTGCGTTGGGACCATGGCACCCCGCCATCGCACCCCATCCTCTGGGGACGGGATACAAGTGTGATGGGGCTGGGTGGAGGGCATGGCTCCGATGAGCCTTGCCGGGGATAAGGCTTGTTCTGTCACCCAGGCACCTTCCCGGGACCGTCCTCAAGGCCGTCCCCTCCAGCAGCAAGAGAGGGACCTCAAGGTGCCGGCACGGGCTTCTCGCAGCGCTAAGTAATCAGACAAAACCCCTACAGCCTTCTCCTGTGGCTCTTTCACTGCACAGTTTTCTCCCCCGTGCCCAGCTCAGCCCTGATCTTTACCACCCATCTGTACATCTCCAGGAGCCAAAGGGGGCTCGTTGGAGTGAAAATTAGTGCTGGCTTCCCTTCCTCCCAGTTCCCCCCAGCCTGCAGTCCTGCTGTGCTGTCTGCGCTGCAGAGTCCTGGACCAGCTACTGGTCCCTCTCTTTTACAAACCACTCGTGTCAATATTCAGACCCGAATGACACAGAGACAGCAGCTGCCAGGCTGGGTACCCATGGCTCCTATGGGCTGCAAATGCCTGAAGCCCACCTGGCAAGGAGAGGGATTGCAGGGGGTTAAATGACAGTGCAACTAGGAGTAAAGAAACTGGAGGGCAAGAGGGAAAGCTTCCTTGCTGAGAGCTCCATTCACAAAACAGTGCTGGTGAATGCCACTGCCTCTTCAGGTCTACCTAATGTGTGCAGTGGCAGCCTGTATGTGCATCCCCTCAAAGCCGTCATGAACCCCTAAGCTCTATTTCTCCAACTCAAAGGCAAGGGTAATTTTGGGTAACTACGCCAGCCGTCAGCTGGGCCCTGCAGATGAAAAACGCTGGCTTGCCACCTCTGTGCCTTCCCATAATTTCTTTTTGTTCTACCTTTCCTTCCTATTTATAGATTTCCGCTATGGACAGAGAGAAGAATTAGAGGACAGAGCTGGCTGAAAACAAATCTGAGGAATTAAAAAAACAAAAAAAGTTTCATTTTCAGCCAGCTCTCAGAGCCAGCTCAGCACGTGGGCACATGGTAGTGAATGAAGAACAAGGCACAGACCGTGGGGCTGTGTCCCCTGGCAGCTTGCCTTTCCATTCACTCCACCATAAAGCTGCAGCCCAGAGTAGGGTTGTCTTTTACACCCTCCTGAAGACATTGGCAGTGTCAAGGAGGTGGAGGCTAAGCTTTGCACTGTGCACAAAGTTCTCCTTCAAAGCAGCAAAAGTTTCGAGTTTAAGCTAAGGCAAAACACTTTTACCCTGCTCTTTGCTGCTGTGGTGAGGAGGGATTTTACAGCGCATAAGAAAGATTGAAGAAGTTATCAAAATGTGGAACTCTGTCCTTTTCTCCAGAAGGATGGGTTAGATAGCTTAAAAGACCTTTTATACCTCACAGTTGGTGCATGATCAGCATAAAAAAGGAAGAGGATGAAAGGAGTGTGGGTTGAGGTACATGGGTGTAAACACTGGACTTATCAGTTCTTGGCAGCTTGTCCATTTGTGGCTGTGTTTGCTGTTGAGAAGGACAAGACACCTTTGTAAGAGCACCAGATTGTGGAGGCTGCAGCAAGAGGAATTTTCATTTCACCTCTTTGCCCTACTGAGTATCGTATTGGTTTATTGGTTTATTATTTCTTATTGATTTACATACATATCTGCTATGGTTTTGTCTGCTCCTATTTTTTTTTTTTTTTCGGAAGGCAGACGAGCTATAGCTTCAGGTTAAAGGTTGGGCTGGCTCCAAGAGGCTTGGTTGAATATTACACTCTGCAAATCTGCTTTGGAACGAACTATGGGGCTGTTTCCAATGCACAATCAGGAAGAGTTTAATATCTGGCTTTTGATATGTCCATCACTGCCTAAATGGCTGTAGCCTCTGGCAATCTGGCCACGAATCTCATAAGAGCAGGCATTTCTAGGGGATTTCTGGCCAAGCAACAACAAAAAGAGATCTTACAGCTAGAGGCATCAATTACAGAGGCAAAAAGGGTCTGGCCAAATTCCTCTAAATGTTCTTGACTTTTGGGGCAGTCCAGATCTGTCTGAAATTCAAGCTTGACTCCAGTCTTACCACCTTCCCTGCCCCAGGAAGGGGCCCACTGCACTATAGATTCTGAACAAAAGCCAGCGGTTTCTGCCCATCTCAAATAGCAGCACTCTCAGCTCTATTGGAGCCGGGGAGCAGGATGAAGTGGGGACAGTTGTTTATCAGTCTGTCCTTCTTTTTCCTTTATTTTTTTCCCAACCTGGTATTAGAAGGTGTCATGTTTTAGAAGGTGCTTGAATATCAGCCCATCTCTAAGAGACATCAGTCTGTGATTAAGGAGAGGAACGTCCGACAGTGCCCTGCTCAGTTCCTGTTAGGACAATTTGCTCATCAGCACGATTTTGCCCTTGTTTTTAAGGAAAATCTCTCCACCCTGGCAGCAGCAGCTTCATGCTCCACTTGTTAGGGTTGGCTGTCGTGTCGTGCCGTGGCGGAGGCAGGCGGACAGAGCCCACGGCTGCTGGCCAGATATAGCTCTGCCAGAGATAGCGACAGGCACGCCGTGGGCTGCTCCGTGCGCCCCAGGGGCTGCCCGGATATTTGGGTGGGCATCCCTGTGCTGCTGCTGCCAGGCACAGAGCAGTGTGCTGAGCAGATGATTTAATTCCAGGTTAGCTCCACCGAAATCATCTACCACAAGGGGACCCACCACGTTCAGAGGATGTGTTTTCTCATTTAGTTTTTTGGCTTGCTGACTGTCATGGCTGAAACTCAAAAGAGGCAGCCGGCTCAAGGTAACAGAAAGATGCTTTCCCCAGCAAAGCTGTCTGTATCCCCACAAATTCTTTTTCCCTTCATCCCTTTTTTAAAATGCAAAATATATCTTCAAACAGCTCACACCATGGGCTTTTTATTTCATGTTTTCAGGCTAGTAATAGGGATAAAACCTAAATCTTTCGTACTGTCAGTCAGAGACTGATTTATTCTAAGCGTCGTCTCAGGTTGAAGAGGAGGGTCCAGTGATCACGGTGATATTTAAAAAGTCCCTCCCATGGGTGTTGAGCAATGTATTCGCTGTTAGCTCATCCTGCAGTAACATCGCCTCTACCAGGAGGTGATCGCCTGCTTTTTCTCTCCCCCACCGTCAGCCAGAGAGAGACCTGGCCCTGGAGAAGCTGATGGAAACAGGAGCCGGTGGCTTGTGCCTCTGCACCCTCCTGCCTCCCAGGTCTCCTGAGAAGGAGGGATGGACTGACTGACAGCCTTACAGTCCTGCAGAGGTGGCTGCCCTTGCTCCTGCTGTGGCTCCCAGTCCTCAGTTGCTACCTTCCCTAGAGCAAGGTGGCCAGCCAGAAAAATACATGCAAATATCAAACCTAGCTGATAAATTAATAGCTGTTCAAAGTATGATCCTCCAAGATTATATTTAAGCAGAAAAATGATGAGAACACACTGAAAATGTGACAGGTAGGATTAAAGAAATACCTTTCGCTACCAGCCAGACTTCTAAAGGGTTTTTTGGGTGGTCTTGTTCATGAGGCACCTGGCTTCATTACTGGCTAGATGTGTCCAACTTTAGCTAATCATAAAAATTAAAGTTATGCACCAGAATTTGCCTCACATCTCTCTAGAAATTAGTACTAAAATGGCACTTATCATTCACCATGAAAATCATTGTCATTTCATGCTTGTGAAAATGTATTTCTGAAATGTAAATTGTTGCTCTGGTTTCAAATACAAAATTGAAAAAGAAAAAAATATCTGGCCGAGCAGATGTAAAAGGAACATTATTCCTTGATATCAAATCTTTAAAAAAATGAAAAATGCTCGTTAAGGTATTTGTAACCTATTTGAAACATTAAAAAATGATCTGATATAAACTTAGAAAGTGATTAGAATAATGGAAACTTCATGCCCAGCTTCTGTGATTTTAAAAGGGGAATTCCAGAATGCCAGACTCCTCCTCTATGTTCTTATGAAAAGCTCAGTCTCTGTGTTCGTTCTTCAATATTTTCTTTCTTTTAAAAAGCGGTCTTCAAAAACCAAGGCATCACTTGACCATGATCAGCTTGTGCCAGCCAATCCAGTAAGGAAAGCACTATCTGTTACAGAAAGAGCATTGTTTGCATTTAACTGCACTCCTCTGGGATATATTTTTAGGAGGGTGCCTGTGCATGCACTCAAAACGCTGCTTATGAGCATGACCCCTTTATATTGGATTGTGGCTCGGGCTCTGCTGCTGAGCCCAGGCGAGCGGAGGGGAGGCATGCGAGCCTGCGCTTCCCGAGCCAGATGGAGTTCACACCCACTACAATTATGTTTGCAACACATGATTTGCTTAAGGTGCCTGTGGATGTTTCAAAAGAGTGGGGTGGTTTCAGTAAAGCAGTCTCAGAAGAAAAGCAGTATCAACTCCTGGCATCTTCACCACTGAAATTTTCTTTCAAGAAGCAGAAGCCTAAAGCCAATCTTTGGGTTTTTTTTCACTTTGATGGCAAGTGTAATGAACAGGTATATACACTTGGAAAATGGCTGTGTAAAGGTGTGTATGGGTGGATTTCCTGCCATCCAGAATTACTATTGTCATAGAACATGGAACCATAGGACAACTCAGGTTGGAAGGGACCTCCAGAGATCATCTGGTCCAACCTTAGATGGAAAAGGGAATCTATATGAGATTATCTAGCACCCTATCCAGTCGTGTCTTTGAAACCTTGGTGCTGGGGAGTCCACCCCATCCTTTTGGAAGCTGTTCCAGCAACTGCTTCCTTATGGTGAAATCCACACCACGTAAGCAATTGGAAGGTTTGTGATGAGCTGTAGGGAGCATGCCAGAGCTGTTGTTCACTCTCTGACATCCTTCACAGACACCTTGGCCCAGACACTTGTCATCCTGAGTGCCTGGTAATAACCTTGAATGTAGTCCCATGGCATTAAGATAATTTCAGCTTCTCTGGTTGCAAATGCCAATAAACCAAAATCTGTATCTTGGTTCAGAACCAAACTTCAGTTCCGGAGTAAACAGTGCCGTTGTCAGAACAAAAACTGGGTGCATAAATCCAATATCCTCAATATTTATCAATAACTAGTAGTAAAATTTGCTGACACGTGAACATTTTCTGCTTCCATGGACGTTGGCAGCACAACTTCTATTGACCACAGTGAGATGGGATGTACCTCAGTGGGGTGATATTCTGATTCACGTGTTTCTGCCATTGATTTATAGAGTATCTACTGCCACAGCAGCTATTAACCTTCAGTTACAGTAGGACTTCAATAACTGAAATAACACTCTGAGTTTTCTTTATAACAGTCAATATGATTTGTTCTAGAAAAAGCCCATAAATACATATTTAAAGAACCAACCTTATCAGATTTCCAGCTATCATAGGAAGATACTGCTTCAACATTTTTCTTCATCAGTCCTTAGTCACAAAAACCAAAATTTCAGGGGAACTTGGGGCTTTAGGGAGCAGGAAACCAATGTGTTAATTAATTGTGGGCTGATGAGAACATTGCTAGAACAGATGTTCAGCCACTCACACGGGCCTTACAAGAACTTCAGGCGAGATCTCACTTTCCCAGGAAGGATGAAATCATGGAGGAAGAATGTATACAAAGGTGAAAAGGGCTCTGTGACAGGGAAACATATTATGGGTCTGCAAGTGCATCAGCAGTCTGATTTACAAAGATGTTGAGAACAGGCAACTTCATCCCCCTTCTCTACTATTAGCTTCAGGAACCTATTTATGACACTGGAAACTGGGAAAAGTCAGAGATAAGTCCTGTGAATCTGAGTAGAAAGCTTCTTCCTGATCCGAACTGCGAACTGATTTCACAAAGACATGACTTGAGCAGAGAAGTATACACTCATTAATAAACGTCCTTCTTCAGAACCTGCATTTGGGCCACATTTGTTTTGTGCATGCCCCAATTGGCACAATTAGCTGAAATATCACAGTCATGTGTCAGCTGCCGTGCAGGTGATTGCAGCTGGAAAAGTAAAGGGCAGTTCCACGGCTGCTGTTTGTAAGTGCTTAAGAGCCCCAGACAGCCAGCAGCCTCCTTGAGGACTTGTCTTGCTCCTGAGCATGATCTAGCAGTGCAATAAAGAAGCTGGAAAGGGATGTGGATGGCTGTGAACTAAGGTGTTTCATGCATCACTTATTCATTGCCATTAGCTTAAATGCATCCAGGACCTAAAACCGTATCTGGGAGCACCAAAGACCTTTGCCTAGTCACATTAAGGAGTTACTTCTTTCTCATGTTGTTATTTGCCTGTGCCATCCCTGATCATTCTCATCTTTGGGTTTTGTAATGAAATGTCCACTCTGCTAGACCCTAGTAATTTGGAGACTGAACCCCAAGAGCCTTGGACAAGCCCCTCCAGCTGGGGAGCAGGCAGTAGCCATTAAAGGCAGGCTGGGAAGAGGCAGGCTGCTGTAGTTTGTCTGTCCTGTCACTAGAGTGAGACATGCTCACAAGCATCCTGGTCTCCTCTTTGAGGCGGTGCTGAGCAGGCCTGTGGGGTGCTGGCACTGAGGGGGCACCTTGCACCATGGTAGACCTTGGCATCCCCAGCTGGCTGGGGCTTGGGATTAGAAACTCTCCAGGTTACCCATTCTACTGCACAGACTTTTTTTTACAGTTGCCTCAGAGTAGTGGAAGTGAAGGAGAGGGTGGGAGGCCCCTAAATATCCTTTGTCATAACCTCTTGACAGCCCCTGATTCCTGGACTGACCTGAGCTGTAGTCCAGTAGAGTCCCAAGAATCTTTCTATTGACTTCTAAAAATCTTTGAGCCAGACGATCACCCTGCTTAGCCTGAGCAAGACCAAGCAGCACAATAAGTATTGCAGATATTTCTCATCCAGGCAGCAAGGAGAGCAAACTTTTTACTGAAGGGTAAAAAGACAACAGTAGTTCTGACATCTAAATAAAATGACTCATTGAGGAAACTACCCTCTCTCCCCATCTGTGAAATGCCCACCTGAAGACCCGTGATTCACAACAATGTATTTCAGAGGGGCCCGTAAGGATGTTTTTTTTTTTCTTTTCCCCCCGTTTTTTTCTTTTTCTCAGAGTGCGATGCCCTGCCAGTGAGCGACTTGTGCAGTCCAGACGGAGAAAGCAAGCTGTTAAAAGGTAGTGATTGCAGCACTGATCTCTTGCAGGCTCTGCAGTGTGAGGAGGTGGTTCTGAATCACAATGAACTTAATTGAACAAGAAATGGCATTGATTTTTCCTTTTCAGCCCTCCCCATTGCTCACAGCAAAGGTGCATTGAACCCTCTGCCCATGCCAAGCAGCAGAATTGCACAGCACGGTAGAATGGAGATTTTTTACTTTTGTCCTTTAATTAGCATGTATTTATTTTCAAATAGGGTAAAAACCAAAGCTCTCTAGGCTTTGAATTGTCACCAGGGAAAAGCACTGCTGGTGCAGTATGAATTTCAGCAGTCCAAGGAAACAGGTTATGTGAGAAGCCATAGCTTGCTCCACACTCCCCTGGCCAGGAAATAATGTTGCTCTTGAGTCCATCTGATTGTAGAATGACACAAGCTGCTGAAGGGCTCCTAAAAGGTCATTTTATATTATTTTTTTAACTTGGACAAGTAGAGGTGCATAAGCTGCCTCCAATCTGCAGGGAAACAAGGAAGAAAAGTATCTCATACTCCAATTATTGAATCATTGTTATTTTTTGCCCTGTTAAGCTTGTTAACACATAATTACATGTTTGAACAGCTAGTGACTTCCTACAGATGCTGTTAAACTTGTCAGTGAACATCTCCAGGTGTTTACACTAACTTAGAAGTGTATGAGGTGCTTGTGAATTTTCCAGTGTCTCTCCAGCTAATTTTCCCAAAATGTAAAAAAAAAAATAAAAAAATTTGGGGAATTCACTAGCAAACTCACTCTAGCAGTACTCAGATCTCAGCTCTGGTATCATAACTTGGTTCCCTGCAATGCACAGATTGTTTTTTTTTTCTTGAGGGGAATTCTCCAGTTGAGATTGCCAGGATGAGCAGGGGAGGGAAGAATGGCCAAAGGAAATTTAGGTTCACTGCGCTAGGTAGAGCAGTGGATGCCATGTATCACAGTGAGAGCAGCTTCTACCCTTAATAAACACATGTCCCCAGTAGCAGGTACTGGACAGCAGATCAATTGGATCTGATGTTGGAAATGAGAGGGGAGGACAAACCCCACCACGCTGTCAATTCTGGCTGCCAGCACAGCGTTTTGGGGCTGTGAGCAGCCTAAATGCTGGGAATGCTCTCAAGAACTGGCTGCTGCCACTTGCTACTTTCATTGCCTTCTGAGCAGTGAGATTAAATGGATAGTTAGCATGTATGGGTTTCATGGAAAAGTTCTGTCATTACCTGTAATAAGAGCAGGATCAGACTCTTCTAGGGTTGATGCAATTCCTGAAAGTGCTGAACATTGTACAGGAACTGAAGCAGTGTGCTGTATTGCAATAAGATACATATAACGAAGTTACTGGCATCCAAGAACTCTAATGGGGAAAAGAATTACCGCCACGAATTGCTGTTACCAAAAGGAGGGACTACACTGAGTAGCCTAAGAAATGAAACTGAAGGGAATGCCAATATTTTGTGGTTCTGCATGCCCGTGAACAGCTTATGCAAGCCTTCAGCAGACCTTGCCTGCTCCTGCTAAGCATTCATGCTTTGCAAACTCACCTCTAACTCGGCAGAGAAAGCCATGGATTTCAGCTTCTCCAAGCCTGCACCAAAGTCACAAGAGGCTGGTTTTGCCTCTGTAAGGGAACAGGTGTTATTTCTGCTCTCCTGGTGAAGGGAAGTCTCTAACCAGCTGCATAGGCTGAAGAAGCCAGCCAAAACAGAAGCATCAAGGCAATACAAAGTGTTGGGAAGAGCTACGTGGGCTTCTCTCTGTGAAAGCAAAAGCAGAGCCATTTGCCACAGCTCGTAGCAGTGGTTGTGACTGGGCATATTTTTTTTCAGCAAGAAATGGAAAAGGGAATCTCTTCAGGCCATCAGATAAAAGCTATTGCAGGTCCTCCAGCCCATTCCCACAGCTAATGCCCTTGTCTCACAGTGATAAAGTTGCTGAGAGATTGGAGGTTGGATGTGATCACCTGGGAAGTGTCTCACATCAGCCAGCACTGAGTGCACTTGAGGATAAAGCTGTGCCATTCATCTCAAAAGTGAGGCAGCTCTTCAACTACTACTGCTGTAATGGGTTTGGATCCTAACGTTTTCCAACAGACAGTCTTGAAACAGAAAAAAATTATCAAGAAAAACAGTAGGAAGCCTAGTGGTCTAATAGTCTATAGACGCAATACAGTGACACTGTGAGATATAGAGTTTAAAATCTAAAATATTTAGTATATTAAGAATATTCCAGTGATTCCACTGGGAGGATTACACCTAACTTTACACCTAGCTAAGCCTCCTTTTTCTAACTTTCTGAAAAAAATCTGTTTTCTACTCACAATATTTCAATTATTTTCTCTAGGCAGAGAAGGATTTTTGTGTGTGTAAAGTCTAAGGTTAATCTGACAAGGATTCTTAGAGACATGAGCCTCTACATTGAGAGTGGGCTTTCTTGTTGGTACAGCATTTTCAGTGTGGGGGATTTAAAAATTTTATTTTTAAACACCCTATCTCTAAACTCGAGGTAGGGAAGCATTTAATGTGATTATTTAGCTTTCTTATCTGAAAAATTATTCTCAATAAATATTTTAATAAGGACACTTTTTAATTTTAAGAACTCTGCAGAGCAATGGTTTTAACACATGCTTCTGACTTTAATCTACTTCATGCCAGCAACGACTTATGCACTTAGTTAAAGAAAAAGTCCACTTATGTGTCTAAGGTGCTATGCTTTTACAAGCAAAGCAGACTGGGAAACCCTTTTCTGTCTATACCAGAATTTTATGAATGAGAACACAATCTTAGGAAGAGTTTACTAGAGTAAACTGGGTAAGCAGCTTAAAACCTCCTAGAAGATCCGTATTTGTTCCTTTCTCCCACTAATTTCTGCAGTTTGTTGCTAGTTAAACAGGTTGTGAGGTATCCTTGTGTGGCTGCTGCTGCTAAATGTGGTGGTGCAGGTAGGCTCTGATGGCTGGTGTGTGTCCAGTGAGGGACTGTGCCAGATGAGAGGCACAGGGGAGGTGCTGGTGGTTTCAGGGTTGCTGATGATGGGATGGTGACAGCCAGAAAGGGATGGTGATGGGGCTCTTACCATCAGCAGCTTGCTGAGAGGTCCTGTGGCAGATGCAGCCAGCCTCCTTCCTGCCACCCTGTGAAGAGACAACAGAGGAAATGTCATTGTCTGCTCTCTGCAGACGACTAAGGAAACTCTTGGTCCCATCAATCTGGTGAGGAACATTAGGTGTGCCTTGGTGCTACTGGGACGTGGCTGAGAAGGGGAATTGACCTTCCTGCTGCTTTGGACTGTCAACTTAATCTTCATTCCTAGTTCACAAATAACACTTCATTACATATTTTATGTAATAAGTTATATAGTTTATCTATTACTTATCCAAATAATTTAGTTGTAAATTCTATGGATTAACAAGCCTTTTGCTAGAAGCCTTTGATGCAGGCACAGTCTGGGCACTATTAGCACCAGTATCACCTTATGTCTCCTTTCACCTCAGTGTCTGCCCAGCTGACCACACTCCTACCAGCTCTGGTGAGACTCAGGTCTGGCATTGCAAGGGTATTTGGGCTGAAGAGCTGTAAATTGTAGAAGTCTTTCAGGCTCTATCCAAGCAAAGGAGTTCCAGGTAACATGAAAACCTAGCTGGCCTTTCTTGGAGTTCAGTTGTTGTCTAACTGGCAGCAAATCACACCAGTATCTCCAGAGTGCTAAATTACTTTATTCCTCACTGCTTATTTTGGTAGGTAGGAAATATTTCTCTTTCACATCAGTGGGACTAAAATGCAGCACAGTGAAGTGGAAGATAAATCTGAAGTGCTATCAGATTTCTCAAATCCTAGCCCATGAGCTTCTCACTGGGGATCCCTAGCTCTGCAGCTGACCTACATTTAACCTTGTATTTCTTGCCCTCACAGTTCCTGGGCTTTAATAACAGTTCTCCCTGGATATAATCCTGGTTCTTTCTGTTACTTTCTTCATCTTTGATTCCTGATTGTTAGAAGAAAGGTTGATGGAGCTGGTTATTTCTTTCATGTGATCCAACAGATCCACCCATTGTGGAAATATGTCTTGTTTTCCCTTGTATGGTAAGAAGCCACCAACAGGAAATAATGTTTCTGTTTTATTGCTTTATGTTGTTTGTTTGTTTGTTTGTTTTCCATTCAGAAATTTTCTTTAAAAAAAAGCTTTTTCTTACTTTGTCTCCTGTGTTTTGCTTCCAACATTTTTTTTCTTCCTTTTCCTGTGTTCTTACTGCTTCTGTTCACATACATCCAAACTTACTTTGTAAAGTCAGTCACACCACGTGACTTTTCACTGGCCAGAGTGTCCTGTCTGTATTTTGGGTGATGGTCCAGGTTGTTTCAGCTCTCTCTCTCCAAGACAGAGCTTAAGATCTGCTCTGCTAAGCCCTTGACTTTCAGGCCAAGAGATTCCAATCTCATATCAATCATAGAGACATTATTTAAATTTGTATGGTTGAAAACTGTGATTCAATTTATGATTTATTAATTGGTTTTTAACATTTACAGGTTTTTAAGGAGCCATCTTCAGCTTCACTCACTATACTATGCTTCTTTATGACAGTGGCTGCTGCCTGTCAGAGGTCTTTCACGCCCTTCCACATATGAATGGGACAGAACAGGGCATCTGCTACCATTACCAGATCCATGGTGTATGTCTCTCCATCTTGGACTACATTTGATGAAAAGCTCCCCTGATAGCTCATAGAATTGTTTAATCAGAGAATATCCTTGGTGCAAGGTCCTGCACTGGGGTCAGGGCAATTCCAAGCACTAAGAGGATGTATTCAGAGCTGCTCTTGATAAGAGAAGGGCTTGGACATGTTGGTGAATAAGAAGCTTGACACGACCTGACAATGCACACTTGTAATCCAGAAAGCCAATCTTATCCTGGGAGGGGATTCTGCACCTCTACTCTGCTCTGGTGAGACCCCACCTGCAGTGCTGCATCCAGCTCTGAGCCCCTCATTGTAAGGGCATGGACCTGTCGGAGTGAGACCAGAGGAGGGCTGGGAAGGTGTTCAGAGGGCTGCAGCACCTCTCCTAGAAACACAGGCTGAGAGATCTGAGGTTGCTCAGCCTGGAGAAGTCCCAGCAAAGACCTTACAGCACCTTGCAGTACCTCAAGTGGGTCTGCAAGAGAGTGGGAGAGGGGACTTTTGACAGGGTCAGGTAGTCATAGGACAAGAGAGAAAGACTTCAAAGTAGAAGAGGGTAGGTTTACATGAAATATTAGGAAGACATTCTTTACTGTGATGGTGGTGAGACACTGGAACAGGTTGCCCAGAGAAGTTATGGCTGCCCCATAACCCTGGAAGTGTTCAAACCGAGGCTGGATGGGGCTTTGATCAGCCTTCCTTAGCTGCATAGTGGAAGGTGTCCTTGCCCATAGCAGAGGGGTTGTAAGGAGGTGATTTTTAAGGTCCTTTCCTGCCCAATCCATTCTATGAAGTGATTCTATGATCCTGAGTTACAAGGGACTCACAAACATCATCAAAGTCCAACTTGTGGCCCAAACACTTTTTGAATTCTGTCAGGTTTGGGTCTGTGACCACTTCCCTGGGAGCCTGTTCCAGTGTCCTAACACCCAAACCCATCAGGGGTTCTAATATCCCAATCTAAACTTTCCCTGACAGAGCTTCAGGACATTCCCTTAGGTCCTGTCACATCACCACAGAGAAGAGATCAGTGTCTGCCCCTCTTCTTCCCCTCACAAGGAAGTTGTGACTGCAATGGGGTCTCCCCTCAGTCTCCTCCAGGCTGAACAGACCAAGTGACCTCAGCTGCTCCTCATGTGGCTTCCCCTCAAGGCTCTTCACCATCCTCATGGCCCTCCTTTGGATGCTCTCTAATAGCTTAATGTCTTTTTTATACTGTGGCACCCAGGACTGCCCCCAGCACTGGAGGTGAGGCTGCCCCAGCTCAGAGCAGAGCAGGACAATCCCCTCCCTTGCCCAGCTGGCCATGCTGTGCCTGATGCCTCCAGGACAGGGTTGGCCCTCCTGGCTGCCAGGGCACTGCTGGCTCGTGTTCAACTTGCCATGGACCAGGACCCCCAGGTCCCTTTCCATGGGGCTCCTTTCCAACCTCTCATTCCCCAGTCTGTACATCCAGGGGTGTTCTGTCCCAGGGGCAGATTCTGGCACTTTCCCTTGTTGAATTTCATACAGCTGGGGATTGCCCATGTCTCTGATTTGTCAAGGTCTCTCTGAGGGGCCACTCTGCCTTCAGGGGAGTGAACAGCTCGTCTCAATTTAGTATTATTAGCAAACTTACTTAATATACCTTTGATTCTACGTCCAAGGCATTTATGAAGATGTTGAAGAGCACTGGCCCTAAATAGAACCGTGCAGAACCCCACTAGTGACCAGCTGCTGGCCTAGTATCACCCCATTCACTATAAACCTTTGTGCCCAACTTGTCAGCCAATTTTTTGCCCAGGAAGGACAGTAGAGAGAGCAGCAGAATGTTCACTTCATTATAGGAAAGGTCAAACAATTAATGTAATGAGCTCCACAAAGTGTATAAGAGTGCAGATCATCAGTGCACAGACTTAAAAGACAGCACTGTAGCAAACTCCAGAAGCAGTTTCACTAACTTAAGAAAATTCTTAGTCTGTGATGGCACTTGTCACAAGAGGCAAGAAAAACCCTCAACAAACCCAAAACAAAGATCTCCCCTGTGAATCCTGTTCCAGGTCCTTGACTGTAGAGGAATGCTAGGCACAGAACTATTAGTATTATTAGCTTGAAATTGCATCTTGAGAAAGTGACTGAACTTGGAAAGCTGGAGAGAAGAATTCCACTGAGAAATCGCAGAGCTGGTGGGGGACATAAAACCGTTCATTATTCTTCAGGTCTGGGGAAAATTATAGCAGAAGTGTAGAATTTATTCTGAAATACATTCTGGTTATTTCAGACACTAAGTGAAATTTGTACCAGCTGAATTGTTAGCATGCTTTTTTTTCTTAAAGGGAAGAAAATCATGTGAAGTCATGGCACACATGGGGTGCATTCTTTTTTTTATTTTTGAAGTGAGATCTAAATTAGTGTGATCTGAATTAGTCTGATAAACTTAGGGTAAAACTAGTCTGGACTTTTGTAACTGGGAGCCGTACCCTGTACAATAGAGCAGACAACACACAAGCCATCTCTCAGGAGCTGTGATTAAGGATGTGGTTAGTGAATCATTCCTGCCCCAGAGCTGAGCCCACCAGGAGCTCAGAGAGTTAGGAAGGAAATGCTCTTCCTTGATCCTGGGTTTCTATTAAGCTGATTTAATCACTTGAGCTACATCTTTGTCTCTAATTTCTTCAGAATATCGAAATGGCCTCAGGGGATAGAAAAATAATATTTACATGTAAGTTCATAAAAGAACAGCTATGCCAGGCTAAACTTTGCCTTTTGATACATATGAGTTGATGATAAAGGAGTGTCTTGGGCTAAGGAAGGAATCAAGTTTGCATTTCGTGTAAAGTCTTGGATTTACTACTGCAAGATTAAACAATCAACTTTAAATGAGGGGTTTATAGCAAGTGATTGTTGGCTTGTTTTTGTAGTAACAACCACCATTAAAGAATTTTTTGGTTTCTTATTGAAGACACAAAAGGGGAGGGATGAGTGGTTAAAGTACTTGAAATACAAAGCAGTAAATTTTATTGAATGAATACCCTTTTTTCTGCTCCCTTACCAATTAGAGGGAAATTTTTACATTTTCTTATATTGTTGGGGAATTTAGGATTGGTCTTGCAATGTCCTGCATTGTGGGAGAGGAAGAGATGGGAATCCTTCCTGACCTATGGCCGTGGCTATTTGTTCTGGTTACTCTTTTGGAGAGACAACATGCAAACCATACACAAAGCAAGAAAAAAACCCACAGCAAATCCTATCACAAAGGTTACTGTCTTCCACACGGATTTATTTTAGCAAACTGTCTGGAGAAACACAGATTCATCACAGCTGCTTCAGGAATTGGCAAGCTTCTAATTATGTTTCACTGTTCCGAGTATTACTTCCAGGATATTTTTTGGATCACACATGATAAAAGGTGACTTTGACTTAGCTAGTTATTAGCTAACAAGCTCAAAAAGAAGAGAAATCAGGCAGTGAATGAAAATTATGTAGGAGGGAGAGAGTGACTTCAGGAATCATCAAGTCATACTCTAGCCACTGCTGCAGGGGGTGTAGCCAACGTGAAGTAGTAATGGCTTAATGACTGCTGGAAGATGCAGCCAGGGTGGTGATGCTTGCATCTTGCAGAAGGCCATTGTAGTGACCTCGAAATAAATTATGCCCATCCAAGATGTGTTGTGTCTTCTTCTTATTAGTGGTATCAATCCAAACATTCAAAGTTTCTGACTCGTGTCAAGCCCTGATGTTTGCAAGCCCAGGAGTGTATTGTCTGATCTGTGATTAGCAATATCACAAAGTAACTCAGAGAGAGAGAACACAGGCAGACCCATGGCAAGCTTTTCAATGTAAGTTTTGCTGCAAAAAACAGTTTGGACAACTTGCATGCAAAAGTAATTGCCACATCTGTATGTGCAGCTGGCTTGAGCCTGTGTGGAAGCTTGTTCAGCTGGCCCAACAGGACATCCTCACAGTCTGAATTTGTACCTACAAATTAGCCCTGACTGACAAGACCAGCTGGTGGCTATCCCAGCCATGGGTCCAGTAGCTATCATGGTGGTGTTTTGCAATAGCAGCTTGGCTAATACCTAATCCTCTGTCCCCTCAGGGGCCAGAGCAGCCTTCTTATGGTAACATCCATCAATCACTGCTTTGTTAGGTGTGAACATGGAGCAGGAAGACCCAGGGGAGCTCAAGTCCAGTCACACAGCTCAGGGAATTTCTGAAGGAATAACAAAACTAAAAATTTCTTCATATTATCTTACAGCAGATTTGAATTTCTAAAGGAAACAACCCCTTAAATAGCTCTCTATATTCTGTTTCTTTATAGACTTCCACCTGGGGACTAGCTTTCTTGTTTATCTTACCGAAAATAGTTTTCCAGTGCTTCAAATTTTCAAGGGATTTTGATAAGGTGAGGAGGAATTTTGCTTGTACACAAGCTGTGGGAGAACTTTTGGCATTTCTCTTCACACTGGCGTCCATTTGGGACCCATCTGAGTCCCTCCACTTGGCTGCTGCACTTCTGTCCTTCATGCATACACAGCAAGACATCCATTTTCACTCTTTTCTCCAGTTCAAATAATCTTGTAATCTGATAAAAAAGGCCATTATGGGGCTGAAAAATCATGAAAAGTGACAAGTCTTGTCCCCTCCTGACTTTTCTGACATTACCTCTCACTCAAGCTGCCAGGAGCCAGCATCTGCTTCCCTTGTTATCCTGGCATTTCCTCTGCATGATGAAGAAAAATCCTCTTCCTCATTACCAGCCACACATTGCATCCTGCTTTACACCTGCTTCTTGTTTTCCCCAATTATTTTCTTTACTTTAGTTTACAAGTCTTAATTTAGAAAGGAGTGAGCAAATGTAATTCTTCCCAGATACATTTATTCTCTTCCTTACCAGTCCACTGAAATGCCATCCTTCCTTATTCTTTCCCTTCCTCTTCTCTTTCCATCTGCTCAGATTCACTTACTTTGCCAGCCTTTGTTGTTTCACCTTTCCTCCCTCTTCCCCCACGGACTTGTTGCTCCTGCTCTGTGGTCAGCAGTGAGATGATCAGCTCTCTTGTGTGGTGCAAGGAAGGTTTGAAGCAGCAGCTCTGCTTGGCACCAGGAGTCTGGGGTGCCAGGGCATTGTACCCAGCGTCCCATTTGGGACCAACTTCTTTGTATTCCCAGAGAAATCAACTGGTGACAGCTCACAGGTTTGATGCTGGTGGTGATGGGGCTCAGGCAAATGACCTGCTCTATTTTTAGTTCCTAAGGCCTGGAGGAATGGAGCATCACAGAAATTGCCTTTGAACCACTAGGAAAAAGCTGTAATTTCAGGGTGGATCTCAAGCAATCTCACATTCCTCCAACACCTCATTCTTATAAAACACCCTGGTGACAGACAGATGCCATGTGGCAGTGGTCCACTCCCTGTGAAAGCTTTTCCACACACCAATAACAGCGATCACACTGTCTCAGAGCCCAAGGCAAATGTTTGCTTCAGCATATACCAGCACGACTTAATACAGATAAACTGCCTGTGAAACACAAAACCTCAAAGGTTTCTATTTCTATCTCAAACCTTCCCTTAATTTGATGGGAATAGCTAGTGACCAGCAGGGCTGGCTGTGGCTCTTGGAGGGCCAGTCTCTGCAGCCCCACACGAGTGGAGGTGGTGGAGTTTGACCTCCTGCTTGTGCCAAGGTCTCAGACTCCTCTCCAGCCTTTGGCCTCTGAGCAGAGAACACCGTGGTGTGGCTGTGACTTAGACAAGCACAGAATGCAAATGTGCCTCCCTATCAATTAAGCAGGAAGAAACAGTCATTTGACTGCAAATACCCTGACTGCCAAAGCAAGCAGTTTAATTACTGAATCTTGCTGAAATTCAGCTTCATTGAGAAGTGAAGTCTTTCTCTTCCCATGGGGGTGGCTGCACTTCTGTTCCCTTAAGGAGCATGATAATTTTTCTTTTTGTGGTCCTCATGGTTGGTTAAAAATCAATTTTCTTTATCCTAATTCTATCTACATAAAATCCTGCTGTGTGCTAACTGCAGCCACCCCTTTGAGCCCCAAATGCCTACTGTGATGACTTTTCTTAGGTGAACTTTACCTCATAAGTGTTGTGTCATTATTTAACATGATCAAAAGCTATTATAATGGGTCTGTATAATTAAAGTAATTAATTTAACTAATTACCTTTTTTATTTTTGTAAGGAAAACAGATATATGTAATAAAGTAGTGCTCTTGTCTTAATCTTCCTCTTATTTCTGTACAAATTGAGCCTCCCACATGTGGACCTTTTTCTCATTTCATAAAAATAGAATAAATCAATTTAACAGGATCTAGAAATTCTCCAGGACGTGTAATTAAGGGCTTGGTCTATTTGTCTGCCCAGCTTTCATAATCTACCAAATATTACTGCTTCTGGTCTAAATGCTGGAGGATATCTCTGCTAGAAGGTCTGTACAAGACTGGGTTTCTTTCAGCCTAGCACACACCAAAATGTCTCATCTGCAAAAATTTGGGATTTTGACACTTAACATAAAAGAATAAGAAAGGTGGAATGACTATTAAGAAAAAAATATTAACTTGGTTTTCATTTTTCACCCCACCCATTTCCTCAAATGGCTCAAATTCAACTGTTTTTACATCCAAATCCTGACATCAAGCAGTGACTGTAAAGTTAGTGAATTTTTTAGCTGTTAAGGAATTGTATGTTGTCAGTTTGTCACATGCTGTAAACTGGCACATCTTTATTGAAGCCAGTTGTACTTTGTCAACTCCATGCAAAGTAAATATTTGGTCCATTGTATTCTAAGTCTTTATCCAATTCTAATTAAAACCAAATAATTCTCTTGCCAGCTTCCTAGAGAGCTAGATCAGATTCTGGGAAACAATGGGGAAACTGTAATTTGTGTGATTTTTTAATATCATTCCCAAAGAATTATATTTACGCAAATGTCCTTGGCTAAAATCCTGAAAGCAGAGCTGGGGACTTCAACCATCATCCCCCCAACTTGAGGGTCCCAGAATCAGTGCAAAGAACTTTATAAAATATTTAAATTTGAGGTCTGAGGTCACTAATACTAAATGGCACTCCTCAGCTCCAAATGCCAACCAGCTGACCAGAGAGAAAAATTTAATGATGCTCATCTCTTATAGGAAAAGAAAAATCTTAAAGTTTAAAATTTGTCCTTTCATCTTATCAACAAGGCATAATGGATGAAAGTAACTTGCTACACGATTCTAGTTCAGTGAGAAGAGGGAAAAGAAGTGTGACAATGAGTCATCTGGTACAAAGCATCAGAATTCAGTAAATAAAGCATTTTTTTTTCCGGGCAAACTGCCTTTTATCTGATAAGGTCTGCATGACAGCTGTGTATTTCCAAGAGTGACATTCTCTAGAGGCAAGAGAGCTAAAGAATACCAGTAACTCATGGGTAACCTACTTCTCTTGTGTATTACCCCACATGCTCCCTTTTTTTGGAGCTTCTATCTCAGCAAACCAGGGGAATCACGGGCAGTGCACACACTTACAAAGCTGTTCCACACTGAGACTGACTCCCAGACTCTAACTCAGGTCCTTGGACTGCTCACTTACAGGTTTACAGTGCCCTCAATCAGTCCTACAAATAAAAACCAAGAACAGAGACTGTTGTTAGAGGCTCTGAATTAGAAACCTTGTGATTTTCTGCTGGCACAGACAGACAGGCACCACCTTGTCAGCCCTGCTAATAAACTTCAGTCACAGAGCTGACCTTCTGACAGGCTCCACAAGCTGATGATATCTTGCGGCTCTTAGGTAAAGATTGTTTCACAGGTCAATGCAAAAGGCTTCTCCACGATATTTTTAGATTAAGGTTTTTATTAGAGAGCCAGAGTGAAAAGAGAACATGAGGAAGAGGAGAGGGCTGTGACAACAATATTTTCAAATGCTTCTCCCTTGTCCCCTGCTTCTTAATCTATGCTGAGATACCATTCTGTGATGGAGCCTTGCAATCCCACTCATCTCCCGGCACGAAGGCATGGAACCTAATATGGCAGTGCTGGATATTGAACAAAACATACTTCCTGGAAGGTGGCGCCAGCCCCAGTTGTTTCAATAGAGGATGGAAGGTAATGCATGGCTGTTGGCAGGCAGGGAATGGTGAACTAAATGACTTTAGGCTCAATGTAACATCTTGGCCCTGCTCTACACAGGGCTGCCCATGGACACTGCTCTGCTGAGTCCTCACCCCTCGTGAGCTGTCTGTCCCAAGGCCATCCACCCTGCACATCACAGGACACACCTGCTGGGGAGGCACCTGCCCTGTGCTGCACCAGCTCTGGAAAGATCAGAGAATCAGAACTATACAATACCCTAAGCAGGCAGGGACCACAAAGATCATCAAAGTCCAAGTCCTGTCCCTGCTCAGCACAGCCTCAAGAGTCACACCATGTACTGGAGAGCATTGTCCAAGTGTTCCTTGAACTCTGTCAGGCTTGGTGCTGTGACCACTGCCCTGGGGAGCCTGTTCCAGTGCCCAACTACCCTCTGGGTGAAGAATCTTTTCCTGATATCCAACCCAAACCTCCCTTGACAGAGCTTCAGGCCATTCCCTTGGGTCCTGTCACTGGCCACCACAGAGAAGAGATCAGTGCCTGCCCCTCAGGTCTCCCCTCAGTCTCCTCTTTGCCAGGCTGAACAAACCGAGTGACCTCCGCCCCTTCTCATATGGCCCTTCACCATCTCTGTAGCCCTCCTTTGGATGCTCTCTAATAGCTCTGTGTCTTTTTGATATTGTGTTGCCCAAAATTGCACACAGGACTTGAGGTGAGGCTGCACCAGCATGGAGTAGAATGGGACAATCTCCTCCTTCAGCCAAATAACAATAATAGAGACAAGAGATCACTCTAGAACCCAGAGGACCTTGCATCTGTACAGGCATCTTTCCTGTCAGTGGCCTACTGATTTCTGGACGTGAAAGGTTGTTTTCAGAGGGACTTGTGGTCCCTACTTCGGGAAATAATTCTGTGTATTTATGCGATCTTCCAGGTCCAAGAGCAGGTGAACTTTGCAGAGAGCTGCAAAGCCAGGTGCTGCTGCCCAAGCCACAGGTTGAGGCTGTTTAAGGTATCTTGAGTGGCCACTACAGCATGCAGGAGGTATGACGTACCCCAGTTGTGCTGGGACTTCCAGTGGGACACACTATCCTCTCCGTGGTATCCTGACCACCCCATCGCCCAGTGGGACACCACTGATGTGTGCAGGAAATTTATTCACATACCTTGGCCGTACTGGTCACCCACAAGGTACCCTTGGTGTATCTCAGCACTGCCTACCTTGATGATAAACCTGACACTAGGTAGGAGGAAGCCAGTAGTCCACCTGAGGCCATCCAGATCCTTCACCCAAACTATGCCAAGGCAGGAGGGACAAGACAAGGAGCAGGAGGGACAAGGGACAAGAAGCACATGCTCTCTGTGTGTACATCAGCAAAGTCCTCTGTCTCTGCAACCTTCCATATTACTCTGCACCACGACTAGCAACACCTATGCTACTGCATCTCAAGAGATTCTCTTTCTCTTTCCATCACTTCCAACTTCATACCTTCTAATAGTTTTCCCTTCTATGTGCCCTCTCTTTTCTCATGGCAGACTCTTATTCCCCTTCTCCACCTGGCTGGATTTGCCAACCCCTCTCACTTAAGTCCTCTCTCTGTGAGAAAAAAATGTTAATTCTCTCTCGAACTCCTCATTATCTGAAGCAAGAGGTGTAGCTCCAAGCTGTGAGGACTGGCTGATTGACTGGGACATCCAAAGATCTCTCTCTCCAGCCAACACTTCCAAATGTAGGTTTTGTCCTCTTCATGTAGATACTGGAGCACAAGAGTGAGTAGGAAACAGGGAAATTTGGCTACTTTGTGCAGCCTCCATCATTGGTGGGTAGCTGATTAGATGACTGCATGAATTCCTCTGTTTGTCTTAATACAGGATCTTCTGGAAACCTAGGTGGTTTTATATGTAATTGTCTCTTTCAGACCTTTGTTGAAACATTCCTTGCTTTGCTACCAGCTCATGTCATGAGCGGAGTGTTTGGAGGGCTACCCCGTGCATCAGTGTAGAAGCTCCTCCTGAAAATGGACCTTCCATGAGCCACAGTGTTCTGCAGTCTTTGGACAAACTTTTGGTGGATGGATGCCCTTCTGCCACCACCTGGTTCATGGCCAGAAAAGCTGAACACCTCTCGACTGGTGCTGCAATTTAGGCTTTGAGCAGGGAATGGTGGCTTGGGGTGCTCAGCTGGAGTTTGCCAAGCAAGGATGCAGCCCTGCAGATTCTCACAGGTGCAGTGAGATAAGTGCTGGTAATAGAAAGAGGAAGGCTTAAAAAAACATTTACCTGGCAATATCCCTTTAAACCCATGACTCATCATCACAAGCACACTTTTGATTCTCTTTCCATTCATGTCTCAAGGACCAATACCTCAGTTCATGAAAATTTTAGGCAGTTGCTTTTCTGTGTGGTATTTCAAATTCTGGCTAATGGATGTGGGTAGCACAGATGATTTTGTTATGAATGAACAGTGCTCTGGTGAATAAGTCCATGCACTTCTCCAGCTCCTCACTAGAACATGTGAGGCTGTGAGTGGGTTTGACAGGGTCAGATTTTGACATCTGAAATGGAGCAATGATGGAGCAGCTGCTGCTTCCTATGCTTGTCAGTCAGCCTCAGAATGCAAAACAACCTGGATTTCAGGGCTCTGCTTTAGAGAGAAAACCCTTTGAGTCAAGGTGCAGGTCTAGGCATAATGCAAGGTCTTATCCCAGATTATTGCATTGATTATTGTAATTTTTTCCTTTCGGGACAGTTTCAAGCTATACTCTATCCAATTAGAGCTGTTTTAAATATCTTTGTACTGTACATCATGTGATGCTGGAGAAAGGAGGTAGTACATGTATTTTATTTAGCTTCTTGTTTTTACAGTAAGGCTTTTCATGGCAAGAGAGTTGGCATTATTCATATTCTTTATTTCACTCATGGCTATATATGAAGTTATCTTCCTGTGCACCACGCCAAAAATGTTCTTATAAATGTGTTTCTGCAGTGCAGTGTCCAGTTTTATATACAGATGGAGAATAGGCCCTCCTTCCTCTTGGCCCATTCTTTTGTGATGGGTTTTATACATTGAATTTTTGTACACTTCATTTGCAACAGAACACATAAAATTGTGTTCATTGAAGTCTGCAGCAGCAATGGGAAAAGGATTTCTCCTTGAATGTCTACATATGTTGATCAATAGTGTTTAGAAGAGCTAAATCTCCTGGGCTTCTTATGCAAGGGAGTGACTCTTCTAGATTTATCTCCTCCTCCCTTCTTTTCCTTCCTCCTTTATGATTAGGGTTTGATTTTTTGTTTGGTATTTGTTTGCTTATTTAGTTGATTGTTTGGGTTTTTATTTGCCTTAACTTGAAGACAAACTTTCAGCACCAAGGCTTTAATTTGCCCAAAAATGGGTCCTCTTTCCCTCTGTGCAGCGAACAATACTGATATGTAGTTTATTTCCACCACCTTTAATGGATTTAAACAATGGCTTTCTTTTTATTCCTTCATGGAAAATAATCTGAGAGTGGGAGAACTTCCACAGAAGCCATTTACAGACGAAAGTCACACTGTTTCCAGTTCTTTAAACTTTCCACCCCACAGAACACCTCTCCTCTCCTCTCCTCTCCTCTCCTCTCCTCTCCTCTCCTCTCCTCTCCTCTCCTCTCCTCTCCTCTCCTCTCCTCTCCTCTCCTCTCCTCTCCTCTCCTCTCCTCTCCTCTCCTCTCCTCTCCTCTCCTCTCCTCTCCTCTCCTCTCCTCTCCTCTCCTCTCCTCTCCTCTCCTCTCCTCTCCTCTCCTCTCCTCTCCTCTCCTCTCCTCTCCTCTCCTCTCCTCTCCTCTCCTCTCCTCTCCTCTCCTCTCCTCTCCTCTCCTCTCCTCTCCTCTCCTCTCCTCTCCTCTCCTCTCCTCTCCTCTCCCTGGAGGTAACAAGTTTTCCTCTTTGGAGGCCTTGTTTTTTCCACCATACCCCTATCAGGATGAACATGTTTCATCATGCATGTGATTATTTCATATGTAGACATCATTGGTGCTCTCATGCTTTGCTGAGCCAGGCGTAGTTTTACAACTGAAGCACCAAGTGTCCCTATGAGATCTTGTTTTACCTCTGCCAGAGTGCCAGTAAGCTGACTCTGGGTGCTGCAAATCACTCTTCCCTGATCTGTTATTCCTCCTTCCCCAGCTGAGACCCTCTGACCCTTCTGCCCCCACCCTGCTGGTTTCCAGCAGCTCTGATGACCTCTCTGAGCTGGGCCCATTGGTTGCAAATGCCTGCAACCTCCCTGCTGCTGAGCAGTGGATTTGCCAGGCAGATCTCCCACCACGACACAGTTTGAGGTATTGGTGGTTCCTGCTGGGGAGGAGAGAGAGGAGGAAAAGCAGGTCTGTACTGTTTGGCAGCCTGCTGGGTAAAGCCTGCTGGTTTAACAATGAAAAGAAAGGGAAAGAGATTATTACCCACATTTTTTTTTTTTTTTCCTCCCCACAGTTTTCCCTCTATGCTTTCAAGGAGTGAAGGTCAAAATTGAACACCAGCATTTCCTGTGCATTTATCAAGAGCGATCAGGGAAAGGAACCCCAGGTGAGTCTGTGGATGTTCCACGCTCCCTGCTGGTCCCACTGCTCAACTCTCAGTGTTGCTGGCCCACCGTAGCTAGTTTGTGTAATGAATTCCCCCAGCCATCCCAGATTTCAGATTGTGTCTGGGAGCATCAGCCTCGCATTTGTGTTGTTATGAGTTAATGTCTTCTGGTCTCTGAGTCATTGCTGATGAGTATTCGGGTGTTTGGAGCCTCATCCCTTGCACACATGAACATTTTCCAGCAATGTTAATGAGATTTGCAACCAATCCTTGTTGACTAGAGCATAGTCAGAGCCAAGCAGAGCAAATAAAGAAGGAAAAAATTGGTGTGCTTCCATAATCCAAACATCCTGACAGCCAGATTCTGACCTGCTGGCCATAATGCTTTAAGAGTCAAATACTTCCAAATGCACGCACTTTTGCTTTGTTTTGCATAAAAAATACTTATTCCTATTCAAAAACGGAAAACCAAAAAGCCCTACAATGTCCAAAAGCTATTTCTGGACATGTCTGAAAAGTACTGACTTAAGACTTCTTAAGTCAGCATGAATATAAAGTTTCAGTAATTCAGGAGGAGGATATAGGATACTAAAAAGTTCTAAACCCCCTGAACATGTGGGGTTTTCCCCGAAGGTGATCATAATTGTGATAGATTTTTCTGTTAAAGCTCATGTGGACCTCCTAGTCTCTATCATTGCTCTTCTTATAGTAGCAGGCACCGAGATCCTGTATGTAAATCATGTTGCAGACTCATTACTGTTACTGCTGCTTGCTTGCTAGCTGAGACATCAGTTCTGATTTAGGGTATTTTGACACTTAGCAACAAACTAAGCTTTGTGAGCAGGTGGCTGAGCCAAAATAGTATCAGAGTTCGCAGTTAGCTGAAATAATAACAAGGAATTGCTGGTCAGAATATGCTTTCTTTCTTGATTTATTAAAACAGCATACAAAACTCGTTTGTGAAGGATCCACTCCCACGAGACACCTGCTTCAAAGCCACCATAATACAGGTGTTTTGCTTTGCACACAGTCACCATACCCAAAGTGTCCAACCAGTGAATCCATTCACCTGTGGTGGCCAAAGTCATCAACAGCCTGTGTTTCTTGACTACCCAGGAGATTTTTAACCAATCAGTTCTGAGCTCTCCCAACAGCTGCTTGCACCTGCAACTCTAAATACACCCTCCTTTCCAGATCTTCATTGCTGCTCTCTCTGGCTGAAGAATTGGAAGTTGTCTCAGACGGTCTCTCCCAGCTCTGGCATGGCAATTCCCTTTTTATCACTCCATTTATGCTCTACAGAGAAGGTAAAGACATCCACCTTTCTTTTGAGGGTCTCAGTGATGCCTTGGATCAAGAACCTCATCTCACTGTTTTCCAGCCTGGCTGCCCTTCACAAGCAAAACAACTTTCCAGGCAATGGAGATAGCATAAATCTGTCACTGTATGCAGTGTCCACAAACTTTCCCTTTCTGAGAGAGAAGGAGACCACTTCCCCTCATGTGAGACCCTCTCAATATGTCAGATAGCCAGATTAAAACAAAGGAACAACCGAAAAATTGGATATCAGCTCTCCACCTTGGACAATGTACATTTGTACTCTCTGGTCGCTTTTAGTTCCTTTTATGCTGCATGTTTGCAGTCTAATGCAGGGATTTGAAACCCATGGCTGAAGGTCAGACACAGCCTGAAAACTGATTTCTCATGGGCTGTGGCCACTCAGTTTTTAAAGGCACACCGGCTGGCTTGCTCGATGGCTTGATGTAGCTGAAAGAGCAGCAGAGCTCTTGTCAAGAGGGGCAGACCCCACCCTGGCCTCAGGGCCGGAGGATGGCGCTTGGGGAGGTCCGAGCATCCGTCTGCTCCTGGCAGCTCCGTGATTTCACTGCGAGGCTGTGAGCAAGCCTCTTCCAGAGCTCCTGTGTTCTGCAAAATGGGGCTAGAAATAGAAATTTGTCTCATGCGCGAGACTTGCCATCTGTTTGGGAACCTTGCTAGCAGGTTCACCAGCTGAAAGTTAAGTGTTGAAGGCTTTGTATGGGAGGATGAGAAGGTGTATGTGTGCCTGGGGGGGCAGGTTGGGGTGGTAGCCTTGCACAGGTTCGTGCAGCAGTCGTGAAAGCAGCAGAGGAGACTGGGGGCAACAGCCTTGGCTGAGATGCTGTGAGTGCTTCCAATGTGCTGGGCTGGACACGAAGCTCCACGCTCAGGCTCATAGGCCAGTGAGTGGTTGGTACTTGGTAACTTCATTATGGGCATGCAGCCTGAACAGCTTTAGAGGGCAAAACTTATTTTCAGAAGGCAGAGGATCATTCTCAAGGAAAATAAGCTTTCTTGCAGCATGAACTTGCAGAAATCACTAGTCACTTTCTAAAATCCTGCCAGTTTACATTTACAAATCATTATGTAAAAAGAACTAAGTTTTATTAACAGTTGCAGAAGAAATCAATGAAGATATTGCAGAGAATTGTGATCCCAATGAGGAAATTAGCTGCAGGAGAGGAGGAATTGTTGACAAGCAAGAAGCTTTTCCCAGAAAAATACCCCTGCCATTGTTAGGCATGCATAAGGAAAAAAGATATATATAACTCAGGACGTGAGTGAGTTGTCTGGCTTAGGGGAAAAGGTAAAGGAGAATTGTTTTCTAAAAAGTTATTTTTAAGATGTAAGCAGGTCTTTAAAGCACAGGCAAGAGTTCTGCATATTATGTTAGCTAGCACAGGGAATTCAGCAAATGAGCACAAAACCCAAAGGGCTCCATCCCAGATGATAATTCTCATGCAAGGGGTATTTAAGTGTACCCCTGGGCCCACATGGAGAGATTGGGCAGGGACTTCTGTGACAAGTGCAGTGCAGAGAAAGAGGAAGAATGATCAGCAAAGGCCATGGTATATACTGGAGTTATCAGAAAAATATTAACCCTGTAGAAGGTGGTCAGATCTTGTTATTGCTTCTATGAACCCTTAGCCTGATTATTGCCATGTGGTACCTTTGATTATTTCTTCACAGTAGCTCTTGGAAAGCCCTTTATACATTCATGAATAGACATTAAAAAAAAAAAAAAAAAAAAAAAGTAAGCTATTTTCTAACTGACTTGATACATTCCAAAGAGGCAGGACTCAACATCCTTGGATAGGTGAGTGCTTTGAAGGTGCCTGAAGGTGAACATGCATGTGTATGTGTGTAATGCATGTCTGGAGACCTTGAGGGCATCCTGGTTGATGGTGCCCAAGCATTTAAATGGAATGACTTAGAAGACCTTCTAAGATATAACAAATGCAGGGAAAGAGTTTTTGCAGTGAAGAGGTGGCAGGAGAGAAGCACTGTCCCTTGGGTTTCTGGTGCTCTTGCCTTTACACCTCAGTGCCTGTTTTTTTGAGTTGTTTGGGATCTCAATAATTTACTCAAGGCTACTGAGTCAAACAGAGCTAGGCTCAGACCTCAAAACTATCCAGATCTTTCCATCAGACCTCCAGGGGACTAGTTTAACTTTCAGGCTACAAGCTATGTAATGTACTTTACCACAAAGTTGATTCATTTTTACATCAACAACCTGTATATGTGCTAATATTTCAAAAATCAGTGGATCAGTTTAAAAACTGTAGGCAATGCTTTAGAATCATTATCAACTGAAGTGACTGACTCAGAGGTAGTAGGAAACCATCAGGACTGTGGCAGTAGAATGAAACAAGCTCTTAAGGAGGTAAAGCTGTGGTTAATTTTGAGTGAGAGGCATCAAAACATTACTGTATGTACTTCTAGGGTGCCAAAAATTGTACTGCTGTGCTGTTCCACATCACTCTGAGCCATTCTGGATCAGCCTCCAATGTAGTGAGACAGTTAAGATGACTTACAAAAGTGTTGAGAGAGGAAACAGGTGAAAAATGTTTTCAAGACTGATGCAGTAGTAAAAATGTTGGTCTCTGATGAAATGAAAAAGCCTGGCTGGAGTATGGAGATGTTGATTTACTGTGCTTGTCACACAGAAATGCTCAATTGATGTTCTTCTCAAGAGAAATTTCTGAGTCAAAGATGACACAGCAATGGTGTGTTCAGTGTTTGCACTAGTATCAAAGTAAATTTACCAAAGACCCAGGATACAAGCATCCAGCTTGGGCTAATTAAAACTAGATCTCACTGTTGCAATCAAATATACTATGTTTGAGTCAATAAAGAGCACAAAGACAAGCCAAGACCCGATGTAAGCCAGTCGAACTCTGACACAGCGGCTGCTTTAGATATTACTTAAACCTGCCTTTACACACAACAAAACATAGTTAATATTGATTCTTTTAAAAGCTGGCACATTATCAATATGTATGTGCTCTGGTAAGACATGCCTCTTCCTGGGAGGGACCATGTGCTTTCACTGAAGTCAGCTGGAGCCAAGCACTTTTTACTCTGCACCTCTGAAAAACAGCCCTGTATCTCACTGCAAATAACCCTCACCAAAAGCAACCATCTGGGATGATTGTTGCTGGAGATGTTACATATGGAATAACTTTAACTCCTCTATCTATTTCCATGTTACATACAGGATTTATAATAACCTGGAGTAATAATACCATGTTTCTGATTCGTATTTTTTTAAATATGCAGCCCATGTCAAGCTTTTGGGAAAAAAAAATGGCTTTTTGATCATCATACAATTTTTAATTTGAAGCCAAGTAAGAATTAGCTCATGCTTTGAAAGCTTTTTTATTCTTATTATTTCTCCCCATTTTTTGTTTCCCTGCAAGTGCAATTTTTTTAAAAAAGACAGCAGTAGTTGTTCTGAGGATCACTTTCTGGAGTCTGTGGCTCAGCATTGGTCTGTGGCTTCAGGCAATGCTTGCAAGCAGTATGAACCCATCCCAGTTGTAAAACAGGACACAAAACAGAGAACAGACTTGCACAGGGATGCCCAAAAATCAACTGCAGAGCTACTTTATCCTGAATCACCTTCCAGCTCTATCTTGTTGATATCATTGCCTCCCTTGGCAAATGACTGATTGTCAGAAATGTTCCCCCTTTTCTCTGGCTTCAGGGATGGTTTAGTTAATTCCTGTAGTAGGGAGCTATGGTTCTTGTTCAGGTTCTCTGATTTTATTCCCATTATTCCCCCTGATTCTCCAGCTTATTTTTGGAAATCTACTGAAGTCAATATATGTCACAAGAGAAGCAACAGCCAGACTTCTGAAGAAAATTTACCTGCTCTTCTTTGTGTTATTTTTTATCTTTTCTGGTATACTCTAGGAAGAGCTCCTGTAGCTGACTTCATTGCCCATGTCCTTTACTAGGAGCCTATTAGGGTGGATTGCAATAATAAACGGATCTACTATAACACAACCAGACATCAACAATACAGTTCAAAATTAATGAAGCACAAAAAATAAAAAAGGAAGAGGGAAAACACCATTATCTTTTATTATTTGGTGTTTCCTCGTGTGTATTATTTTATTTTCAAGGGATGGAGAGGTGAAAAACAAAGTCAAAATTCTCTCCCTTCACTGAGGACTGTGGTGGGGCCAAGCAAAGGGGAGCAGAATGGACTTCTGGTGTCTGCTGGTATAGGCACTTACCAAACTAATCTCAGCTACCTCCCAGCCAAATCAACCTTTATTCCAGCCTTCAATTCCATCACCCTGGGTTTATGGCCCACCAAAGCTCTGAGCTGGTAGGCTCAGTGTTGAACTTAAGGACTGAGACCCTCTGAACTGTGTCCTACACTGTAAATCCACCAGCTTTAGTGCTGGTGACTTTTCCTAAGGAGGCTCCCCAGGATTTTCCTGAAATCCCCGATCCTACTGGGAGATAAAAATGTTCAACTGCCCAGATAGGCAACATCAATTAATATAACAAACCATTAAAGCAAAAAGTTATAAGAACTGGGCAATTAAGTAATTGTAAATTCGGTTACTGCAGTGGCCCATCACTTCAGCCACTCTAGTCCCACTGAAAGCAGCGTGGGATACTCCCACTCCCAAGCTGCTAGCACAGACAGCCTGCCCCAAGCATCTGTTGCCAGAGATGTTTCGAAAGGGGGGATCCCACCACCAGTACAATGACCACAGATACCCTGAAACTTGGCCAGGAATTTTGCTTTCTCCCCTTCAGCTCTACGACATCCCCTGCTTTTTCCTTTTGTGGGCTCTTCAATGTGTCTCAAGTCTCTGCCCTAAATTCAGCAAGGCCAAGGAGGTGGAGAAAGGGCTGGGGTAAGGGGTTAAGGAGCACCTTGAAGCAAGCTTGTCCTGCTCTGCTCACTCACTAGCTCTTCAAGCCCTACTCAGAAAGCAGATTTACTCTTTCTTCACAGGCATTCTGTTGGATACCATGATTGCATCTTTCTGTAACATACAGGGTGGTGGGAAACCCGAAGTTGCCTGGAAAACTGAGATGCTCAATTAACAGCTGATTTTTGAGAGGAGTTACACTCCCTGCCACATTTAATGGACTCAGTGTGTGACCCTCATTAGTCTCTCCCACAGCAATGAGTTGGCTACCCCTGTGCACTCAGGAGCCCTGTGCCAACAATCCATCTTCCAGAGCCACAAACAGCTAATTGCTCATCCCAAAGAGACCCACCAGCCCATCATCAGAGGAGTGCATTGCCAGTGAAGGCACACACAGCCTAAATGTGATGGCCTTCACTTGCTCTCCTGTTGATCCCTTCCCTTATCCACTACATTTTCCCCCATTCCTGCAGGAACGACACTGGGATCCAACAGGCAGAGGCTGCACTCAGATCACAGTCCTTCCTGCCCAATCTCACCATCCATCCTGGCAAAGGGAGTGATTATTCCTGTGGAAAAAAAGTGTGTAATTGGTCTATACATTGGTGATGACCCCTGCAAAGGGGCTGACTTAGTCCTGTATGCCTCTTTCTGAGCACTTGGGTTTGTCACCTGATAAGATCTTCTACGCAGACTCAGCACTAGTAGGGTAAGGCACATGCCTAGAAAGAAAAATTCCCAGAGTGTCTTTACCTGCTCAGATCTGTCTGTCCAGAGCTACCAGCTACTGACAAAGCAGACAGAATTGGGGGTAAAGTGATGCTAAAATCTTGAAAACCTTTAGGCTGAAGCTGTGGTCCACCACATTATCAGTTTAGTTCATGCTTTGTTTCTAAGCAGCATTTTATAGTCACAGGTTTTGTGCAACAGAGACCCATAGGCTGAACAAATTGTTGTGGATGAAAAGCGCCCAAGAAGGGGTGTGAGCCATAAAGTGCCTTTCCTGCTGCAGGAAGAGATATTTGACCACTGGTTTTTTGAGCAGTTATGTAAAGGAACCAAGAGCCGCTTGGTGACAGGAATTACAGATTCAGAGAGTGGCATAATCAGTTTGCCTGCTGGCATGTCTGTATCGTTCTAGATACAGTCTCTTCTGCCTCTCTCCCTCAATATTGTCCTTAGTTGTATTTGCTTCCTGCTACTCAATTTCTAAATATATAAAAATCACACGTAAAGGTTCTTTTCCTTTCCTCAATTCTACACCCCCTGTTTAAAGTCTGCTCCTTTTTTTCCCCTTTTCCTCAAAATGGTGACTTTTCCCATTTGATTAACCTCACACTTTCAGTTGTAGCCACAGTTGGATGCAAGTTAATTTGCAGTTTGATGATGACACTTCCCCATTGCTGAGTCTCTGAACGCAAAGGTATTTTTTTTCTTGGGCACCAGTAATGCTGATGAGGTCAACAGAGCTTTGGGAATAGGTTTTATTACTTAAAAGCTCTTCCAGAACTAGTTGATTGGAGCTCAAACTATTGTTTTATATTGCAAAAACTGTGCCTACCTAACTTAAACCATTTGAAAGGCAGAAAATAAGTCATCAGCATGTTGCAGTGGGGTTTATAATGGCCCTGTGCAAAGCTTATCTTAGTAAAGGAAAATGTCTTCCGACAAACTAAAGTGTTTAGGCAGCAGAGGCTTTGGAACATCATCTTTATAACAGTCCCTAAATTAGCTCAAGTTGTTTGTTCTATAAAGGACAACAAACCCAACAAACTTTTAAGCAAAGAGCAGGGCAAACTTTTCCAGCTGCAAAAGGGATTTGGAGGCCATATGCATCACTAATGAAGTACACAGCATTTGGTTAAAAGGAAACCAGTTCCCAAAGCATGCATGTTGGTACAAGCACAGATGCAGCTGGGTCAGCACAAAGATACTTCTAGGGATCACACAGCATTAGTGTGCCATTCTGGAGAGAGCACCACCAATTTCTGCTGATACTAAACTAGACCTGTGAGAGACTAGAGAATTTTTTCCTTGAAGCTGGACTACCAAACATTCCTACCATTATTTCTGAAGATGCACTAACCTCCTGTTGGAGTGAGCAGTGGTGATGAGAGAACTTTTGTACCAGTACACCGACACAGAGAAATACAGAATGCTTCAATGCTCTGAAATTGCATTGCCCAGGCAGATCTTTGCCATGAAGCTCTCACAGATGCTGAGCTCTTGACCATCCCTCACATCTTCTGACCAGTAACATGTTTTTGAAACAATAGCTTACAGTGTTTTAGTTCGTGCCACAGTGATTGAAGAGCACACATTGGATCAGCTCAGTTTTGCCTGAGTTGATTGAAGAGTGAAAAGTGATTGAATTGAAGAGTGCATCAAAAGCTCTCCAAGGGCTCACAGCCATTCAGACCAGAGATGACAAGCCTAATGTAAGTCCTCCAAAATACAGTGTAGCTATTGGGTACTCAGTGCCAGCAGCTTCACTCTAAAGATCTGCTCCTGTAAAACGTACTAATGCAAATATAGCTGAAGAACATTTAAATTGAGTTACAGCTCACAAGATTTACCCCTTACTCTGTGAGGTTTTTTTCTGTGCAACTGTCTGAAGTTCACAGCATAATTTTACTACTATTCTATAGGTTATTTACAAATGAAGGAATTTTGTAATCAGATAAAACAACCTGAAGAGCATCACACAACCACAGAGATTCTGAGATATATTTACGTTGAAGAAGAGCAGCATGCAGATAACATTTAAGTGCATCTCAGAATCATATGAATTTACAAGTGATGAAAAAATCAGTTGGTTTTCAAATGTTAATGCCCTACTTATTGCTCATACACTGCTGTAGAAAGATAACCTGTGGTCTTTTCAAAGGCAGAGTAGAGTCTTTTCTATGCCAGGTGGAGGTATTTCATGAAATAATGCATGCAAAAGCACAAAATGTGTTCAACCTTTATGGTCCAGATCTTGCAGGTTTTCAATCTGCTTCAGCCAGAGTTGGGTCTGGGTTTAACCTAATGAATCTGGGTCCCAAGAGACCCACATTCTCCCTGCACAGGTAGGTCAGTCACTCATTAGCAGTGTCCTTTCAAAATGCAGATGCTTAAAACTGCTGTGCTTAAATGGTACTTAAAGTGACATAATGTTGGGAGAGGTTCAGAGGAGAGAACCAAGACTGAGTACAAGCATGTAAGAGTTTCCATGCACAAAATGACTGAAGTAGGACTCCTAAATCTGAAGAAGATGTGATGTGGGTAAAATGCAGTTCAGAAATCTATGAATCTATAAGTCACATGTTGGAGAGGGAAGACAGTCTCTCTGATTCTCCCAGTCCCAGAGATGCAGGATGTCAAAGGAGGTCAGTGGGAGAATGAGGTTCAAAGTAAATATGAGATGTTTGATTGTATCTGTTGATACCACACCTGGGAATCGCCTTGGTAGATGCCAAAATCTAATGAAGTTCTCAAAGATCAGGAAAGAAAGAGCCACTAAATGTACTAAACAGAGATTCTATGTTGTGTTTGTGCCCAACCAGGATATTCCTGTTGCATAAGCAAAATACTTGCATCTGCAACACCACTCATGGCTACTTCAGTTTTCACTAGGCCACATGTTTCCCACTCCTTCCATTAGACTTGTCATGATACCTTTAGATTGCTTGAAATTACAGGACAATATATTAAAACTAATACTTAAATTAAACTCTATTCTATGAACAGACTAGGAAAGTAAACAGACACTTCCATCTCTGCACAAACCAGTCTAACATGCCAATACAGTGATTCATCACTTAATTCATGCTGTTCCCATCTTGCAGTTCTCTTAATCATAACTCACAACTCACATAGCAATGAACAAAATAGTCACCTAAAAGACATTGAGAGTGCTCATTCTTCCTCCCCCATCACTTTGTGGGTGTCCCCTGTTTCACACCTGGAGGCAAAAATGTCTCAGTAGTCTGCCTGCTGTTGGATCCACTTCCAAAGATTTTTGGGTAAGCCAATGTATTTATAACTTCCAGCTTGGAAGTTTGATCTACATCATTTCCATAAGTTAGTGGGTTCTCAGGAAATGGTCACACAATCAATATGCCAGGATTATGGCTGCAGGTGATGGCAGCTGCATGATGACCTCCTCCCCTCCCTATCAATCACATCCTGCCTGTGTGTTGTTGTGGCTTTGAGTGGTGCTTCCAGCACATGTCAGGGCCTTGTGTCCACTCTATGGTAGCCAAAACCTGAGCAGGAGCTGCATGAGTGTTTTCAAGGGGTTCCTTTTATTCCTGGACTAATCCTGTGGAGACCAGACAGGCACAACCCTGTTTTAGTTGGAATGCAGGTGACTTATGGAAAAGGCTGAGCCCAGCTTGGATCTCCTCACAGGGTACACTCATCTCTCCCTTACTCATCCAGCTATCATGCTGGCTCCAATATACAAGACAATTCCTCTCCTTCCATCGACGCTTTCAGTATACTTTAGACTTTCCTCTTTCATAACAGGGATATTAATTCTGGCTTTCCCACCTCCTCTGATCTGGTTGTCTTCCATTGTCTTCCTCTGTTGTGCCATCACTCAAATTCAGAAGTTAGCACCAGCAGCCACAGCCTTCTCCTTGGGAAAAGCAAGGACAAATATGAAAGCAATATGCTGAGAAGATGGCATGGCAGGAAGGAAAGCGCCCAGCAGCAGAAAGGGGCGGGGGGAAGGTGTGTCACTGATTTGGCAGTGTTTATTGATTACTTTCAGTTCAAACCAATTATCACTGGTAGTACCAGTCACTAGAAAAGTCAATGCTCAGTCACATTCTCTCATTTTGGTGCACAAATCAGATGCTGCCACTGCTTGCAAAAGGTCACAGCTTGGTGATAACCTAGCAGCACGGGCACCGAGGCTTGTCAAGTTTTTTACCTGTAAGATCAATTATTTAATGCCCTGATACCTACTACTGGCTCTCTTTTAGTTTTTCTGTGCTTTATCCAGCTGCATGCTGTAATGCTTGCTGTTATATGTCCTTTTTGTAATTAGTGGACAGTAGGAGCAGGTGGTTATTCCTTGTAGAATGAACTATATATGACCTCAAAATGCAGCATAAAGGTTCATTAGGATGGGAAGGTAACAGGGGCCTTGACTGCAGGTGTAGGATGATATGGGAGGCCTCAGGCTACAAATAGCTCACCAGTAGTTAATAAGTGGTTGTCAAAGGGTGCAACATTAGGAGATAGGTAAGAAAAATTCTAGATGTAACAAACAATGAGTACCCAACACATGTAAAATGAATCACGTAGCAAGTTAAGATCTACCATGGAGTTGAATCAATAAAAAAAGAACAAGATGTGGAGTGTACAAGAAGTCTGTAAAATGACCTCTGATGTATCATAGGGTGACAAGGAAGAAATTTTCTGTTGTGCTTCTCCCAGTGAAGAGGAAGATAAACTCTCCCCACTAATATCAGACTCTGTTTGGTGGAGGACCCGGTGACTTGCTGATACACATGCCCCCACCAAGACTGAAGACATCAGAGGGTCAGTGTAGAAGTGCATAAAAAAGCAGAGAAAGTGGAGTATGCTATAAAGTTTATGTATACCAGTTTTACCTAATATAATTTGGACTATAAATGTCAGTATTATTGTAATAAAGATACAAGAATATAACTCCATCCTAGTTATTTCAGCTACTAATAATTCTCTGAGTAGATTAACAAGATTAACAATATATTCTTCCCAGGTGTAAGTTGTGTTTCCTTTTGATCATAGCAAGATTTTGAATGCGACAAGTTGATGGCTACTGGAGCAACCTGCCCCACAGATTGGATGTAACAAGTTGGAAATAAATCAGGTGTGTTTCAAGAGTGACTTTTGTTTGTATTTAGCATCTCTGAGCTGCTGGACTGTGAGAGCTGTGGAAACAGAGGTTTGATTTTGGAATGTTTCCTCCCCAATTCATCTCTGAGCTGTGATGGTTGCATTGAGGACCCAAGTTCAGCCCACCCAAAAAAGACCCTCAGCTGAAGAACTTGAACTCTGTAACTCTTTCCAGGTTCAGAGCTCCTCCTGAGCTCCTCTGAGGTTGCCAATCTGTCCTCACTATTAATTGATCACACCCTATGTGTACATAAAGTGCAATCACAGCACCCCCTGCTTCTCCAGTCAGGTTTTACCTGTGCTCCCTGTGACAGCCCATGCACAGGCTGGAGAGTGGCTGAAATCCTAGAGGCTATCCTCATTTTGTCCTTAGGTTTTTGTGAGCATCTTGGTGCACAGTGAGCAGACTCGTGGTGCCAAGGGCTGCTGACATCCCTGGTCTCTGTTCCCAGTCATCACTTCAATATATCCCTCTATAAACTATAAATAAAAATACTTCCTGCCTCCTGGCAAAGGTCATTCAGCTTAATGTGTGTTAGTAAAATCACTTGAAATATGTAGCTGAGAGAAGCACTTCTTAGAAACGAGACATAGGTAAGGTTTCATTAGGGGCAAACTGGTGCCTTAATGGTCTCTGATAAGGTAAAGCAAATTCCAGGGATTCTTTTTCCTGGCACTAGTGATGTTCTCTGGAAATCGTCACCTTCTCCAATTAATCAGATAGCCAGTTGTTGAAACAGAAGGAAAACCAAAGGAAAACAGTTAAAATTAGCCTGTAATTTTTTTTCCATTTAAATAAATATAAGTTTTTTTTTCCTTAGCACCAAAAAAGACACTGTTATTAGCATGGCTCAGAAGTGAATTTTTAAATTCTTACAATGAAGATGCAGCAACTGGTGTCTACAGTGCTACTATGTAGAAGTAATTGATCAAAATACAGAACACAACACACAAGTGCAATCAGACACGCTTTATTTTGAATTTTTATTACACTGTATTTATAAAATGCCTGGAATAGAAAGCAGGTTTATATGCAAGAGCACAAAATGGATAATTTTATTAGAAGATGTAGACCTTGGTAACACTGCTTAATTACCTAACAGAGATTCTCACCTTGCACTGACAGCACATTGTTCAGTTTCCTCTACCCCACAGACAGGAGACTTTGACATTGCAAAGTTTCTAATGTGGTCACATAAGCTGTATGAAATGAGGGTGTGTCCATGCCTGAAGTGAAAGCCTCCAAAAGTCTGGTTTTCCCAGACCCTGGGGTATGCCCAGAGTATATGAGGTGGGATGAATTTTTGCTTTGTTCCCCGCACTTTGGTAAAAAGAGCAGCTGCATTTTTCCTCTCCCAAGACTTTAACAGCTGGTTACAGGTCTTGCAGGAGGTACCGTGGGCAGTGTGTGGCAGCAAGAGGAGCAGAAGGGAAGGCATCTCTCTTGCTTTTCATTGAGACCACCAAACGACATGGCCATCCAGTAAAACCCCAGGGTTTAAAGAGCAAGATGTTCCTTTTAACTTTAGAAGCTCAACTGGCTCCCCTGTGCTGTTAATATCTGATCTTACATACACACTGTGGCCAGAGGGGAGGAGTTGCTGTGGCTTGTGGTAGGTTTCTGACTCTCAGGATACATCTTTATTCCTTTCCCAGATGAGTTTCTGTCCCTCAGTGTTGCTGGGATTATCCATGTAACAGGTCTTCATTCTGCTTTAGCCATGATTCTTGGGAACTATCAGGCAGGATTTAATCTGAACACATACCCATATCTTTAGTGTAAAATCACCCCCAGCTCCAGTGCAGGATATTGGCTAGGCTTGTGGGACTGGCAGGAGAAGACCCTCAGCTCTCTGGTCCTCTCCTCTTTCCTTCACCCCATTTGCCAGCCTAGACTGCTCTGAGACAGTGAACACTCCTGACACACTCATGTGGGAGATGTGCCTACAGGGTGGGTTCAGGAGAGAAAAAAGGCAGAGAAGGGTGAAGAGAGAACACATCTTACACAAGAGATATTGCCATAAAATGCAGATTTTCTGTGATAAAATCTGAGCAGAGGCAGAAAAAGCTCTGGATTTTCACCCAGCAAAGTAGAGGAACAGCATACCAACTGCATATGGGGTCTGCTGAGGGTATGAAGTGAGTATGTGCGAGTGCCTCCACACATGAGAGAGTAGGAGAAAAAGTACAGGGAAGTTGCAAGATGAAACAAGGGGCTGAGAATATTCTGGAGATAAAACATCCTGAGAGATGCCTCCAGCAAAGTGAGCTCTCCATGAACCAGAACATTATTAATTTGTAAGATAAAGTAGACCCTTTAGCCAGAAATACTTGTCTCTATTGCAGCCTGAATGATCTACCATAACATTGTGTAATTCAGTATAAGAATTTATAACACTGGGTTCTTTATTTTTTTCCTTCCCTTTTCAGTGAAATACCAGGCCTTAATTAAAACTAAAGTTCAGATTACTCTGGCGAATGGAGCTTTTCAAATTTCCTTGCAGCACTAATGCAAAAGACCATAAATACAAGTGAACTACAGGAATAATATGACCTAGAATTGCTTTTAATTACATATAGCTAATTTTAAATCATTCAGCATTCAGGTGCTTTTTGTTCTCTCCCCAGTCATGCCATTTAGTTTGCTTTATCAATTTTTTTTCAGCACAAGGATGACCAAAATAACAATAAGCAGATTTATACCTCTCCATCAGCCACCCCTTACCATGACATTTTTAAATATATCTAAGTGAGAGAAGAAGGCAGCACCTTGGTTCATGGTTTCTGAATCTGGACATTCAGCTCACCATACACATGTCTCAAAGCATCAGAATTCAGGCTTGCAATCAACTTTCGTAAACCCGGTTGCATTGGGAAAAATTTTACTTCCCAGGTCAATGTAGAGTTCATCGGGATTCTCCTGAATAAAAAAGAGAAAAGTTTCAATATTGCAGTCAGTCAGCCAGTGCTCTCAACCTGACACATAACTGGAGAAAGTGAAGGTGGATACTATAATATGTCTCAAATCCTTTGTTTCACTCATTCTCATAAACATGATACAAATTACTCTCTCCATCTTCTATTCCTCTCAGAACTGACCCTTTTAAAGCCTTTCCTCCAGGCTAATTTTAAATTTCCAAAATGAATCCATTTTCTTTTGCCTCCTGTCACTTCCTCTCATGATCACTTTCAGAATGACCTTCTTTACAGCTAACATATATTTTTTTCTAATTTATAATTCCATTTTTCAGGGCTATTATAGCCTATGGCCCGCTGGTGATTCTTTAAATGGTTAAAAAAAGTCCAAGTGTCCAGGTTATTCCCCTGCAAACCCTATGAGATGTTGAATCGCTCTGTAGTTCCTATCCTGAACCTCCCTGTCATCAGCAGATCTCCTCAGTGGCCCCTTCAGATGACTTCTTCATGTCCATACAAACGAGTCAAAGTATTCTTGGGAGTCCTGCTGTTGTTGGTTTTTCTTTTACATTATGTATGACTCCTGATAATTCATATACGAAACAAACGTATTCTGCACTGTTCTTGATTTTCAATTTTTTTGCTACAATTAAGATGCATGGAGAGCCTCAGGTATTGGTTTTCTGTGTTTTCTCAGTGCTTTCACAAGGTTCTGTGTGCAGATTTTTAAGGCTGATATTTATTGATTGATTGATTGTGTTTGGTTGATGCTGGGATACAACTGCTGCAAAGGAAGCAATGGACAAAGTAGTGTAGTGGGAAGCTTTTTATGAAAATTAATGGTATTTTCCCCAGCATTAAATAAGAGGGTTCTAAGTTCACTGTTCTTATCTCATGTAGCTACAGTCTCTTGAAAACTGAACAAAGTGAGAGCAAAGCAAGCCTATACTTCAGTCACTGTTTCAAATTCTCATCTGGTAGGATTTGGTTCTCAGGTTTCATGTCCTATGCCAGGGTCAGGACAGAAATATCTGCCCAGACTTAGCACAAGCAGCCACGAGACAAGAAACCTTAATTAGTTCTAAATGAGCTAGCCTGGAATCCTCCCACCTGAGTATTTGTTTCAGCGCAGGTTTGCCCATGTTAAATGAGGTATTCCAGCTCCTTAGAGGTTAGCTTAGGTATCTCTATATGGCACTGCATTGCATTTTGCATATACAGATAGAGGTACCTTGGGGCATGTACCCACTTTTAGAAAAAAAAAGCAGAAAGAGATCATATATTTTTGATGTGAGCATGTGCAGACTGCTTCCAGCAAGTGTTTCTCCTTTTTTTATCTTTGTTATTAATGAGAGAGATTCTGTTCCCCATAGCTGGTTGGCTTGCATCCACCAGATGCCCACTAAAATGGAATTATGATAAACTAATGACTTCAATTGCTGAAGAAAGTAAAATACCTTTTAGAGTTTATGGAAATTATCTGCAAGAGATTATCTGAATAGAAAGTGAAGAAGTTATTTTACAAATCTACTGTGCAGAGTATACTTCTTGAGCAGTTGAGGGGGCAGATTCTCTAAGGATGAAGGTTTTTGGGTCACAGCTTCACAGTACTCCAGTGAGAGAGGTAGCACTATCATCTTTGTTTTATAGTGCTACCATCTATGTGTGTGCATGTGTGTGTGCATGTGCAGGAAGACAACCACTGTGCTGGGAAACCAAACCTGCCTTTTCCTGTCTCTCTACTGTCCTATTTCTAAAACATGTTACTTCTCACTACAAATGCTAATATTAGCTTCGCTTTGACATATAGAAACACCCAAAATTACTTACCTGCTAGTGTGAAAGTGTGCTTGGCTATAATCCTTTTAGCACTATCCATCACTGCCTGGTTAATTCTCGTTTGTCATGCAAAGACTATGCCCTGTGTAAAAACTGCTGCTGCCAAAGGCTTTTCCATAACTCATGCTCCTCATCTGTCTGAGGCTAATAGCTAAATATCAATATCTTTATCTATATATAGACTTTATGAATGGTCAAGACTGAAGCCCCCAGGCCACTACATTGCCAGAATAATGTTGTATCAGCTAGGTCACACATTACCAGTTTTATGGAGCCATTCAAGTGATACAGAAAAGCTTCCTGAAAAGTACACAGATGCCAAAAACCTGATCCCCACACAGAACTGTAAAAGCTCCATCCCAAATGTAACAGTCCCTAGTAAATAGGGAAGTGTTGGGAGGTGGGGAAAGCCTAGAATATGTTTAATTCTCTTTACAAATGGAGTAAGCTACCCTGATCTGATTTTCCTGGGAAAGAACTCAGTGATGAATGATTCTGTATAATGTGCTGAGCCATCACCACACTGGAGCCATTTATCACTTTGAATGCATGGAGACAAATGTGACTATTATTTAAATAAACTACAACTGCCCCTTGCTCTCTCCTCTGTGTGTATCACCTGCATCCTACATTCACCTCAGAGAACCTAAATCTTAAAATGACTAAGCTGATCCATTTCCATTTTCAATGCTGCCAAGAGCATTACTGAAAAGAGGAAAACATGGTGACTCTAAGGAAAATGATGTGTGCTCCATGAGTAATTTTTCTCCCCTCACTCTTTGAAGCACCTGATACTTTCTGCATCCTTGAAGGTGAGGGCAGTCCACAGCAGCTTTTGGATCGAAAAGGATGCAGAACAACAGGGAAGGCTGGCACAGCTGGGCAGCAATGAAGGCTATTGCCACAACTTGTGTAACTCTTGTGGACCATGCTGAGTCATGCTCAGCAGCACCTGTGACATACCATGTGCACAAAGCAAACACAGTATGTTGCCCTTTCATGGTTATTTTTCTATCAGCTCCACTCTGGAGATTGGTTTTGATCTTTTTATCCCTGTCCCAGGTGCAATCAGGCTCAGACCTCCCCTGCCAGCTGCAGAGGATGCTCACAATTTATGCAGCTGCTGAAGCACAGGCAATTTTTCAAACTCCTTTTACACACACCTGGGGACCATCAGCTCAGGTAATGATAGATACTAAGCCCAGATACATAGATGCCCAGGACTAAGCAATAGCCTAAAAATTTTCCAAGTTTCTCCATTATATACCCTTGGCTAATGCTAAGCTTATAACACTAAACTCAAATGGAAAGAGGATTTACAACTTGTTTAGCGTAGGAGTATGATGGTGTCAGTGTAAGATGTGACTCTGAGAATAATGAAAGTGACTTTCCTTTCAGGTCTGTGCCCCTGTGCTGGGCACATGCCTGTGTGCCAGGGCAGCCCTGTGCAGTGGAGCTACTGGGGGGAGCTGTGTGCTCACACACGCTGCAGCATGCTATGCCAGCCAGCTCTACAAACAACACACATTTTATGTCTTGACATGAGCTTGAAAAGATCATCTGAGGTACCTGAACGTCTTGTATAATCATGATTAACATGAGCAGAGAAAAGCCCTTTCTGAAAAACAGCATAGGACTCGATTTGCACATGCTGAGTGAGCGGCAGTAAACACTTTAAGCACAGGATAAATCTTCCTCTGTGATAGCGGCTTGTAGGTGCTATTGTCAAGTGCTAAAAACAATGTAATACAGTGAAAAAGTAAACTTGGGCTGCACTAGCAGCTACTCACAAACACTGCCAATTCCTCCAACCCCAGTACTGAACAGATGAAATGCTCTCACAATTTCTGTGGGTAGCCTGATTTCTACTCACTATTGAGACCTATAGCTCCCCTGTGTATTGGATTTTAAAGTACAGAGAGAGTGTTTGAATTAAATTACTCAGCACAGCATTAGTTAAGTGTCTCCTGTGAGCTTCCTACTGTGAGCAAGCAGGGGACAAACTCCCAGTTGGTTGTGCTTTCTTCCCTACCCGAACTGCTTTTTTATTGTTCTCAGCACGCCAGGTCCCTCGAGGCGGAGCGTGACGTTCTCCAGGGTTTGTTTCAGAGGATTGGTGAACTCCACAGTCACAGACGCTTCTTTACCAGCTACCAGTTCACCTTTGGTCTGCAAGACAAGGAAAGGACAATGCACCAGAAACTGAAAATAACAGATACACAGTACTGGCAAGGCAGAAGAACAGAGCACAGAGCAAAACAGCACAAGGCAAAGGAAGCCTAGTGAGAAGAAAATTGTTGGATGGCACATTTTTCCACCCATTGTAATTTTCCCTCAAACCACATGGCAGATCAAGAGGCAGGCCCTCATTTCCATAGAAAACCAGAAATCTGCTTGTACAGTTCTGGAGCTGAGGGCCCAAGTGCAGGTGTGTCCAGCTGATGGGAACTCTCTCCCAGACTCTGCCCTGCTCCTCAGGCTCCCCACCAGCACTGAAGTGATCTGCTCAGGACATAAGCTCCAGAAGAGAAGGGCAGGTCTTACTACCCTAAATTAGAAACACCAGGCTGGAGTGGTTTCATCCTCAAAACTGTTGTGCCCATCTTCCTCTTGCTTTTGCATTCTCTTCTCGTGCTCTGAAGGGTTTCTAAACCTGCACATGTGCTCTATGGAGGCCTGAAGGCCAGTTTTCCTCCAAGCCCTATGTAAGCAAAAGAGCAGTACATTTTGCACTGGAAAATAGTAAACCTCCAAACAAATTTGTTTTTAAACAACAGCTACATACATGGGGGTTTCGGGTTCTTTAGCCCCCTGGAAACTCAGCATTTCTCACAGAATATGTGTACTTGTTTTTGTTCATACTTGCTTGGGCAAGGGTTTTCAACTTACAGCTGGCTGACCTTCTGGCCCACTTCATGGTCCATCAACTGATTTAAAGGGCCTTGAGAAAAGTAACTAAGAAAAACAAGTATCTTGTCCATAAATTTAAAGTGGTGTTTTAAGGAAGTATGATATTTGCAAAAACCTGCATAGCCTCCAGTCTAAGGGATTACTCTGTGCCAGAAAACAATAAAATGACTGGAGTAAAGGAGGAGATACAGGTATGCTCTCAACAGCATTTGGCCACCTGAATGTGCAATAGGACACCAGTGGCATTTTCAGAAGTCTTGACTCAATCAGAAATCTCTATAACCTCTTTATTTCAACTGACCATTTAAGATTACTGGGTGTGATTCAAAATCATCTTGAAGTCCCACACTTGCAGCTGAGACCATGATATGTATTTGCTGGTCTTGTTTTTGTAACCTGGTCTCAAGGTTATAGTCTCAATATGGTATAATTTCCTAAACTGTTGGGTCTGACAATCTCCTTAGACCAACAGAGAAAGATCAAACGTGCATCTGAAGACATCATGGGAGATACATTTTTTCATTCTTCTCTCATTCTCACATTAAGAAATTCGGTCTGCCAGTCACATTCACTGAAAAAACTTGACAAGAAAACTAAACAGATAAACTGTCTCAAATTTCTTTAAAAAGCTATACATCAAAATTTCCTCTATCAATACATGCTCACACACATGCACACACATACACCTCTCCTTAAAAAAAAAATCCAGCTTTTAAAATTTCATTTTCTTTGCATACATCACAAAGAAACAAAAGAGAGAAACTTAGTTTTACTTGAAAACATGGGTTTTGGACAACAGCCTATTCTATATGCTAAAAATCCTTTCTTCAGAACAGCAGGGAGATTATGCTATTTTGAAGTTGAAAATCTGAGATGATGTAGAAGATGTTCTGTGTAAGTATTGAATTGAAAGAATTTTTTACTTTTAAAATTTGGTTATTGAAAACAGGTATTTGAAGTAGAATTTCCTTGTCTTGTTTACTTCCTCTCTAATATGCTCAGTAAACCAAAAATATTTTGTTTGAAAATACAATTATCTGATCAGAATATAATGATATTTCTAAAGACCATGAAACAGGGTAGATTTTTTGGCAAACTTCGCTGTAGTCTCAATCCAAATTTCTAAAAAAGCTTTTTTTGCATAAGGCTGCAGTTGCTACATAAATTATTATATGGAAACCCGAGCACTGGTTCTAATAAATATAGAGAGAGGAAAAGTTGTATAAACTTAGATTTCTTTCAAGCTCCTGAATTTTATGGAGCTGTATTCATGCTTATATAAAGCTTCCTGAACATGTGTTCTGATTTTTTTTTGTAGTATTAGGAAAACAGCAGATCCAAATTCCATCATTCAAAGCAGTTGAAGGCTTGGTGCTTTTGAAAATGATGTAATTTATTTGGATGCTCAGTTATGAACTGAGAAGTTTAAGTCCCAGTTAAAGTGGTTTGTTAAGTTAATCTCAGCTGAGTTAAAATGGCTTGTTTTTGCCATACAACATAGGCTCCTTGTACTTCACAAGCATTACTTTGCTCCATTTTCACAGGTACCACACCATTGCCTGCGGAAATGCTTCAACTTTCAGGGAACACCAGTGACAGTACACTCAGAGTGGCAGCAAAGCACTGAAATCCCAAGATATTGTCCCAAATCAGTGCTGCCCGTCCAAGTTTGGAGAAACTTTGCAGAAGCTCTCCAAGCAAAATCACTTCAATAGCAGTGTTCTTCATTCTTCAGCAAGAGGCCCCTGTGCTGTGCTGCTTTAAATATAATGGATTTCTGGAGTAGTTAAAGAACTTGAGTGGCTTGAGTGAGTAATCTCTCTTACCCTTTGAGTTTCTTCAGCTTTCTCAGATGGTGCCCCCTCTTTCCTCCACTGGATAATTTCAGCTCTTCGCTGCCAGTGCTGCTCTCAGCCTCTCTCTTCAATGCAGGGACACTCAGTACACTATACAATGTACCTATTACACCCTCACACACTCCAGCCAGCCACTGCTCTGTAAGGTCCATGTTAGATGCTCTAATGTTCATAAACACACACACTCGTCTGCCCCACAAGTCAATGCAACACCCTTGTAGAGAACACATCCCTTCCACCGCAGCCTGGAGCTACCTTGATCCGCAGGGTGGGAATTTCCAGCATTAGCGCCTTCTGCACGGCCAGAATCTTCCCCGTTTCATTGATCCGCGCGGTCACAAAGAAATGAAAGGAGGCTTGCTCCAGCAGGTCTCTCATGTACTCACTCGATTTGATCACAATGTCGAAAGAGCTGGCTGAGGGAAGACACAGGAAAGAAAAAATGGCATCTGAAGCAATCTAATCACTAACTGCTCCTCCCATGGAGCAGTGCCAATTTCATGAGTGCCTTGGAAAAAAGGCGGCTTACGAGCCAAAGAATGGCTTTGATTTTTTTCCCCAAATGAACTTAATTTCTTTACTACACCATTTCCCCTCTAATTTTCCCCTCTTTCCATTTAGGCTGTGAGCTTCCAGGGGCAAGGGCTGGGTTTGTAGCCCAGTCCCCTCAGTATGGGCCAGGTCACTGTTGAAGGTTTCTAGGTGCTACCACAAAATAAATGGGAAGGAAGGCTGGAAATACATAGCTACTGGGCACATATGTCCAAACCAGTTTTTGAGTGTCATTCCTGTAAATGTTTGCTCTTTCAATTTATTCCTGTTCTTTCTTGGCCTCTCTTCTTGGCACAGAGATGCCACCAGAGTAGCAGCTGGGGGGAGTGAGCCCATGCAGGCTACCTGGGAGATCACCTGCTCTCCAGGATATGGCTGGATATATGCCTTTGTTCTACACTGGACTTGACTGCAAAATTTAGCAAGAAGCTCTTCCTGTCACCAGCATGCCCTCCAGAGAGCTTTCACGTGATCTCTGACAATAATTATTGGAAGAAACAAGTCCCTGTAGGCTAGACAGTTGAGAAGCAGGGAATCATTAATTTTAACTATATTGAACTGCAATTCCCAGACCAACAATGGTGTGAGAATGTGATGCAGAGAATCAGACCTGCTAACTAACTGACCAGGCAAAATATATAGACCTGGAGCTCTTCTCTCTATAAACATTCATTATAACCCTAGTAAACACATCAAGATCTCCCATCTGTTACCTATGATGATTACTGTTATCTGTTATTTGTATTGTATTTGTGACATACACTGTAAACACTGAGATAATTGAACTCAGTTGGGTAAATGACATTCACCCCTTTTTGCTCTTTTGATCCGCTCACATCAAAACCAGTTCCTTGATTTGGTTTCAAAGCTATTCCCTTGGTAGCCACCTGACCTGGATTTACTAGGCCAGCCTTAAATTTACTTGATGTGCTCCAGCTCCCTCCCTCTCACTCTTTATCTTGTTTTAAAGAATTTCCCATAATACTCTTAACTGTAAATTATAAATCAGCTGAGGTATTTCTCATCTGAGAAGTAAATAAGTAAATAAATTAGTTACAAACCAGGAGAAATTCACTTTACAGTGGAAGAAAAGACAAACTTTTCTGTTTAAATTTAATCACTGTAGGGAAAAAAAGAGGAAGAAGAGACTTCCATTGCCTTAGCACTGGTTGTGCTGGCAAGTTCTCAGTACCACTTACTGCATCTGGGAAAGCCAAGGGAGACACAACACTGCGTTGCCTTACTGTTTTTCAAAAGAATAGAGAAAACTAAATATAACTCAGTAGATGTGAGAGCACCTTTGAAGGCACTGAAAGGTTTAAGCTATTCAAATCCTCAAAGATGTTTCCAACCCACACAATTCCTTTAATCATTATTCTGAAAATCATTCATTCGTTTCCTGTTTGAAAACCTAGCTTGCCTCATGCTTTTAGTATTTTGGGCTGGAAGAATGCCTTTAATACGTCTGTTTAGCATTGTAATTTTTTGTCACATATAAATATATACATATTTATAGGTATATATACATATATATCTTCTTGCCCTGAACAAAACCTACAAATCCTGCTTGGGTGCCTCGGAAGGTACCCTCCCATTACACCCCTGACAGATTGTTTTCATGCACTTGCAGATAATCACAGTACCTTCCTTCACACTGCCCACCTGCTCAGACACTATTCCTGATCCATGTACTTCTTTCCAAGGAAAAGGTGAAAGAATTCATGCTCAAATTTCATGTAACAACTTCACACCTTCAGAAATGGGGTAATTTGTGAGGTGCTTTTGTCCTGTTGCAGAACAGAATGCCCCACAAGTTGATGACTGTAGCTCAGATATAAGCAAATTCCCACCTTGAAAAGTGGGAGCAACTTTTAAAATATCTTATTGGCCAGAAGCAGTGATGGGGACATACTCTTGGTACACATACATAAAAATCCATGTTCTGTTTTTTCAGGTCTCTTTCCCCAGTCAGTGCTCACTCACCATCGTTCAGTTCAGTTTCCAGCACTATTTCAAGAAGCTTTTTTCTTAGCATTTACTTAACTTAGAAAAAATGAATTATGATGCTCAGTGATGTTTAAACATCTATTAATTTCATTTCTTGCAGAGAGGAGCCAGGTGATCCTCAAAGCACTGCAGAAGCTGTATTTTAGGTATTAATACCTACACAGGCCTTTGATACAAGAGCAGGCAAAAATAAGTCCTGGAACCATGAACAAATCACAGCCGGAAACTGTAGCAGGCACTTCTCCTACAAGATGACTGAATTTTCCCTCATCAAAGAAGTGACACAGAATTTAGACCAAGACCATTGAAACTGATTTTTTTTACTGTACCTATTCAAGCCTCCAAACTTCTGCAGTATTTCAGATCAGATATTTAGAAACTGATGTAAGTCACTATAAACCCTCACACTGTGTTTTGATAGCATGTATTGGAACAACCTAATGCCAATTTCCAGGCCCCCTGAAAATCATCCACAGAGTTAGAAAGAATCAGCAAGCAGCTCTCAGGGCTTTGTTACAGGCTGGAGGTAAAAGTTTTATTAACCTTCACCAGAGGATCCTTATCAGTGGACTTCTACTTTTGGAGAATAATCAGCCCCAAATAAAATATGCAGTTTCAGATGATCAAAGTGGGGAAGAGAGCAGAGGACTTTTTTGTGGCCTGATAGGAACTGTGGTTCTATGGAGGCTTCTCAATGAGACAAAACTCGTCCTCTTTGAGGAAAGAGTGCTCATTGTGTCTCCTGAGCTGTTACAAGGTAGACAAGACAGGAAGCTCAAAGGTCAGCCAGGATTGCTGTGATCCAGCAGCACACCCAGTACAGGAGGCCCAAGCTCTGGGCTCCCAAACTCTTGCTGTGCTCAGAAAGATTGATTTGCCCAGTAGCAGTGTCTAGGAGGCAAAGTCAAGGCTGCTGGCTCTCAGCAGGGAACTCCAGTGAAGGATCCTCTCCTCTACTTCATCTCCACAAGAGCACGCTGTCATCACTTTTGCTGAGCTGGGAGCACTGACCAAGGACACAGCCCTGTCAGGAGAACAAGTGATTGGCACTTGCTGCTAGAGCCTGCTAGGTAGCATTGGAAATACAGTGGGTCCTAAACCCCTGCTGCAGTGGCCAACAGGAAATAGATTATGTCCAATTTAAAAAGGAGAACATCCCTCTTCCCTACTTTGAACAGTACAAAAACCTTCCCACTGCTCCTGAGCTAGTCTGCCAGGAAGTGCTTCTCTGGGAGGAAGTGGGAGGCAGGATCTCCCTACTGTATTCCAGAGGGCACTTGGAAAAGTAAATGCTGCATCTGTAAAGCTAACTCACCTTTGGTGTCTGCTGACAAATGTCCCTGCTCTATCGTGGCACATTTTCATTACATATAAACTTTCTAGATCACCGTAAATACAAAATCCTGAACTGCACAGTCCTCCAAAGCCAGATATTCACTTGAATCTTCTCAGAACTTGTCAGCTTCTACCTTGTCAGGTAAGACAAAAAACACACCTTTTTGCCTCTGTACATGACACTCTGTGGAATTAGAACTTCCCCTTCACTTGATGAGATATTGCTAGGAAAATAAAGGAATTCAAAGGAAAAACAATACCTTGCTGCTTAATACCTGTGCTCCTTTGATTTCTTTTGTATTAAAGAAGAAAAATTAACAATTCCCACACATGCAGCTTGGTGTAAAAGAGCATTATGCAGGGAGAAACAGCCTGAAGTAAACAGCCTCAGCTTTAAATGACCCTGGTATCCAGCCCAGGGTAGGGAGTGGATCCTTCTGTTACCCAATAGAATATCCTACCCCTAGCTACTAGAATTGGCTCTACCCATGGGTGGAAACACTGGTGACAGTTAATAAAACTGAAAAAAATCTAGCAGTTAATATCACAGAAAACAACTAAGCAAGTCTTACATGAAGAGGGTTCCAGTTTTGCACTGAAAGAGTGTTTCTTGAATTCACTTTTTATGACTCCTGTATAAAACACTATGTTGCCCGAAAGGTAGGTGGTTGCAGTGTAGGAGTTGCGGCTCTTGTTCCTGAAAGTGATAGTGACTTTAAAGTCATTGCCAAGGACTGCCTTTTGTGCTTGGAAGTCCATATCAACATCTGTCTGTGGCTGGTACGTGGTGTCTTGGATGTTTTGCTTTTTAACACCATACATCACAGCAGTCTCAAGAGCCAGCCTCTCCTCATCTGAGCCTAGGAATGAATGAAAATCAGATTTAGAAAAGGAACAGAAGTCCAGTGTTAGCCCACTTACCGATCACAAGGGTGTGTCTTCCATAGTTTGTGGTAGCTGAAATGAGTGGATGAGGACAGTGATCCCTTCTGAGGTAACACTAGAAGTGGGAGAACTTCACATCTGCTCAGGGAGTTGGTGTTAAAGCCATATCAGAAAAACTGATGTAGCTGAATTCCTATCAATACAGCTACACTGGTTTACTCAGTGTGAACATCTGGTCTGAATTAGAAATGTCTAAACATCTTTACAGAAAGCCTTGAATTGTTTTGAATGCTTTGAGTTGCTCCATGACTAGCCTTTATTTTCACTACACCTTACTTAATTTAAAGCATTTCAGAGTAGCAAAGTTTGTGCTCTGTTTGTGCCCTTATGATCAAGGCTTCTGGGATGGAGTTACAAATCAAGAATTCCTGAGGGCACTTTGGCAGCTTTTCATGAAGCTCCCTCAGTGACAGAGGTTTCCATGTCATCATCCAGAGTTTGACTGAGATAAGTCTACATGCATATGGTTCCAGCTCATTTCAGTTTACCTTCTCGGAACTTGTACTCCTCAGTAATGTTCACCATTCCATCACCTCCAACTTCCTTGGTCACAATCAACTGCCCAATTCGGGTTGTATCAATCTTTTCTACCACTTGGGTTCCATTTTTCTCCACTCTTGTGTAAAAAATGTCACTATTCACCTATGAAATTAAATGAAAGAAGATTGAGATATATGGAAGTAGAGAGAGGAAGTCAGCCTATCTCCCCCAAAATAATGACACATTGACTTAAGTACCACTAATTACTCACATCGACATTTCATGTTTAAAATGAGTCATATGCTGAGATGCATTTTACTATTTGCAGCTCCAGAATGACAGAGAGTGTAAACTTTACAAAGCTACAGAGAGGTCATTAAAATTTGGGGAGCACTGCTACACATTTCTTGTACCAAAAAGCTTTAGGAATAGAGAAGAGAATGCTTAACAGCTAAAATATTTTCATTCTTTTCTGTCCTAAGCCATTTACAATTCAATGAGAGAGAAACTTTTCCTACAGTGTTGCAATTGTGGGCATTCCTCCTCTGGTGATGCAAGAGGTTAAAACTCCAGACCAGGCCCTCTATCTCCTTATTGAGATATTTCCCTCTCAGATCTGTCAGTCAAATCACCCATGTGAGATCTCCATGACCCACAGCAGCCAAAAGGAAGGTGGTGAGCAAAGAGAATGAGTAGCTAGAGCTAGTGACCCATTCAGCATAGCTGAATCTTAGAAGGGAAAATGACCACAGCCTGGAGTTTTGATTAAGTCAGAGCAGCTTTTTCTCATTGCTACACTGGGGAGCAGAGATTAGAGAAACCTCTGTCATTCATTAGAGCCATATCACACCTGCTAGCATGTCAAAATACAATGAGATTATTCTGTAATATGAAGTATACACAAAGTAACTTCTCAATCCATAAATTGAAGTGGAACTATATCTTCTGTTTCGCTATGATCTCACTGATACCACTCATTGCAGTGAAAATTTTCATATATGTACCTCGGCATAGACAAAAGGAGCATCAAATTGGAAGCAAACGTGACCATGTTTAATGGCTTGAACTGAGGCTGGACCACACCTGTACATACCTATGGGGAGAAGAGACAAAGTGAGAGCCTAAATAAATTTAAAAACATGTAAAAATACTATATTTTCTCAAAGAAAAATAATTATTGGGGTTTGACAAAATCTTCTAATAGCTTACAAGAACTCCTAACCAAGAAGCAAAAAGCTTAATTTTGTTACGAGTTCTGTAGATTCGAGTCTGTAACAGCCTGGTGGCTCAGTACCTTTAATGGCACTATAACATCCACTGTAAGTCTCAAGTGCTTGAAATACAGTTACAGCTGGTTTTGGTTAAAATAGATAATTTTGGGAGCACTCAGGTACACCACAGGCTGAGAAAGATCTCACTATAAATTTGAAAAGATTGTATTTTAAGGGCTGGGAAATTAAGGACTCAAAAGAAAGAGCAGTGACTATTCACTTTTTTTTTTCTCCTGTCTACTGCCTGCTCATGTAGTTTAGTTAGGGCTGCGTAAAGTAAAGGAGAATTAATTTGATCAGGCTCCTGTATAGGTACTCTAAAATGTGAGAAGCCATCTTTGGCAACAGGATTACATATGTTCTGTACCAAGCAGGGCCTTTCTCGTGCAGGACTTTGTGTACCAGGGCTTCATGAGCAGTGTTATAACAAGGACAGATTTATTTTAGAGTTCAAAACAAATCAGGAGAAGGCCCTGAGATGATTGTGGTTATTTGGCTCAAGAAGTTGTCATTGGCCATATGGTGCCAGGTGCCACTGGCTCAGCTATCATCAGCTCATTGCTTGAATCAGAGATCCCAAACATCTGAAAGTGAGCTAAGAGCTTCAAGCAATATTACCATCACTGGTTTCCTGAGGTGTCCCATCAACAACCTGCCATCCTCCGAAACCAACAGGAAGGTCAGGTCTGGTCATCCAAGCTTCGTTCCAGCAATGATAATTCCTTAGACAAGAGATGGGAGCAGTATATCAAATTCTTGGAAAGAAGCACACAGACCAAAACAAATCCTGTGTATTTATGTCCTGGCATTGTTTCAATAACACCATTTGCCAATTCAGGGATAAAAAAGTTGACTCTTTTAAGAGAACAGATTTTTAGGTCCATAAGTTTGGTATCTATCTGTTAAAACCTGGAAGCCACAATCCTTCATTGTAGTTTCTTGACTGCAAGTTAAAGAAGCTTTTTTGTTTCTTCTAATGTGTTCTGAGTGTAAATGTCTGAGAAAATATGCCAGTGTTTGGAGATTGTTGGGGTATATGAAAAGCTACACAATCTAGAATCCCTTTCCAGCCAGACACCTCCACTTCAATCTGCCTGCTAAAGCAAACTTTGAATCTTCAAGCCAATGAAACATGGCCTGCTTTATAATTATTCAGATTGAAGCTTTGGCATCTCTTATGAAGAGATTTGGGATCAACTCCACAACATACAGTGTGCAGTTTTGTTTTCAAAACAAGCATGCTTTGCTGGCTTCCATGTTGGTTGAGAAAAATACCCTGCATAGCCTTTCTAAAACTATCTTCACTGTGGATTCCTTCTAAGTTTTTTTCCCTGAGTGTCATGCCAATGCATGATTTCAGATCTCCTAAAACATACATCTTTTCATAAAACCCACCTACAACCACTGTGGGCCAACTTGTATCTTTAGGGCCCAGGACAGTGACCTGAAAGATAAAATTCTGAGTTCATCTAGGTGCTCAGACCTAAAACGTTCTCACCTGGCTGGATGCTCAGGAGAATTAAAAAAACAGTACAGCATCATCAGTCTGCCCTGGGTATTTCAAAGATGAGCAGACAAGACAGAGAGATGTTGTAACTTCGTGCAATGCTACTGATGCTCAAGGGAGAGCATGAGCAAGAAAAAAAAGATGATCTGGAAAGAGAGTCTCACAGTAAAGCTGCAAAGTGTTTAGATTTCATTACTGCAAAAAATAAAAGAAGGAAAGAGTAGAGAAAGGAGCAATTTTGCTTGCAAATTATACATATCCTACAGCAGATCTGAATAAAATTACATCTGCGTAGCTGCTCATATAGCCTCTAGTACACGCAATGATATTAGCAACCAAAATGGGGATTGTTAAACTCCGACCATTCCATTAATAATAGGTGAAAACCAGCTATGGAGCAGAGTCAAAAGGATCTGAAGCTTGTCTAACAAGACATTTCAAAGTGGAAATGAAAGCTTGGATCAGGGTAAAACTTGTCAGTTAGGAGAGTTAATGAAGCAGCACTACAGAAAAAGGAATTATTCAAGGAAAATGACGCACACTCAGAGAATTTTTGATGCTGCTGAGAGTAGTCAGTGCTGAATCATGCTCACAGAACTTTGCTGAGGGCTACCTGAGAATGGGGACACGCTTCATGGAAGGTGGGTATCTGCAAACTGCTATGCCAACATATGAGAAAGACAATCCCTGCCCTGAAGCCTTCACTGGTTCAGTTTGAATCAAAGTCAGATATGTCACTAGCTTTGCATTCTGAGAAAGAACTTGAAGAGTAGGCAAAAGGAAAGGATGATAAAAACAAGGCTGGGAGGGAGGGTAACAGTGTGGAAAATGGCACATCTACTTCAGTTCTTTGATTACATAACACAGTTTTTTCTATATTTTTTCCTGTATTCGTCTTAGGGACAGGACCTTTCTTTCTGGTTTCTATTGGTTTAGTGCTGGACACAGCAGGATGGCAATTTCTTTGGGTCTGTTGCCATGAAAATAACAAATACACATAAGGATATTGAATGTGAATGGACAGAAGGACACTATTTGTAGAGCAGTGAGCATCAAGGAAAGGAGGATTAGGGAAACATTTGTCTCTCCAAAGGTAGCAGAAACTTCCTTATAGAGGTGAGCATAGCTGAGGAGCTGATTCCATGGCCATAATTTGTTGAACTGATTCTATAATTCTTGTATTCTACAGCTAACCTGAGACATTAAAGAAAGCAAGAATGGCAATAGAGATCAATGTAGTGACCATTAAATATTTACAGAGATAATTACGGACAGACTAAACAAAGCAATTGGGAAATTAATAAAAGATGACCAGGTGGGTTTTATGCCTGGAAGACAATTCAAGAACAGTAGTTCGTATTGCTTATGGGACAGGCACATGCTGGAAGCAGCTGCTGCCCTTTTATGAGCTAACAAGTTCAGGCATTGAGGTCGAGAGAGACTGCTAGGGTCAGGCACTGACAATATTGTTGAGAAATTAGAGCAAAGTGATCTGGATGTAAATGGGAGAGCAGAGGTCTCAGAAGGGCTTTCTCCACATGCCTGGACATGGATGAAATCCCATAGGGTTGGGTGACATCAAGAAAATTCCCGCTGAGATGCTGATGTTGATCTGCTTGGACCTCACAGTAGGAGTGAGTCTTGATTCACATCCAAAAGAAATATTTTTTAAGTATCTTTATATCATCATTAAGAAAGACAAGGAGAACAGACAGTACTGATGGCCCAAATCCGGCCAGATTTATAAAAATAACTTTTTGCAAAGTCTGTGTAATTTTGTATATGTGTTTTGTTGGTGGTGGTGTTGTTTCCTATCCTGAGGGAGAAGACAATCTTTAATAAAAGTAAATAAATGTCAGATAACATTCAGAGGGAGCCCCACACTCAGAGATTGATTGGACTAAAAATCCTGGCTCCAAGTATCTCTGAAGTCTGAGAGTATTTAAGACCTGAAGATATATCAGCTCCAGCAGCACAAGGCTAGAGTACAATAGAAATGATATATTAACAAAGAAAAAGAGCTTTGCTTCCAGTTTGCAAGAGATTATAAATAAAACTGAGAAATGCATTTAAAAAATCATTATAAATACCTTGAGCTTGTCCTCTTAAAAAAAGAAATGAAAAAGACATTAAAAATAAAATCAGGGTTAAGACACAAGTCATTAGGAGTCAGCATGTGGGCTACCAAGGAGTGTTACAGAGTAATGAAAAGAAAGGACACAGAGGAGAAATGAAAAGAGGTGTATATATTAAGTCATGCCCAAAGGGTTATGTGCACCATGTACTAATAAATGTGCTGGGAGGATAAAAAGATTAACAAGGCAGTTTAAAAAGTTATCTAACCAAGGAAAAGCAATGTAGGATGGAAGAATGAAATGCTAGAGACAAATTGCATATGGATTTCATTGGGACTAGGATGATTTTGAATGATCTGACCCTGTCCCAAAAGAATGCAGGAGAAAAGAGATGAAATTAAGAAGTTTTTGGATACAGCTGGGAAAAATTGAGGTAGGAAAGTAAAAAGAAATGTCAAAAGTTGGGGGGATGTATTTCATGGATCAGGTTAGGAGCAGGAGACAAGAGATGAGACAGTGAAAATTGTAAACCATAGCAATGATCCATTACAGGGTGTGTATGGATAGAGAACTGAGGCAACCAGTCACTGGCTCTTGTTTCACATCTTTTATAGGCAGAGGAGGTTTCAGAAGACTTCTCCTTTACAGCTCTCTGAGCCATAAAAGGACCAGCCCCATGAGATATGCTGAGGTCCATCTGTCTCACAGATAACAATCTAAACTGCTCAAGGAGCAACAGAGCAAAGAGCAGGACCACAGCTCTGGGTCTCAGGAGAGTAAACTTCATCATGTTTAATATCCTGCTTGGAAGAATCCCATGGGAGGCAGCTCTGGGTAGAAGATGGATGCAGAAGAGCTGGTTGTTTATCAAGAGTCACCTCCTCTAGACTTAAGAATGGTCCATCCTTGGAAATCAACCAAAAGTAGCAGAAGTCCACAAGGTGGTCCCAATTAAACTCAAACATTTAAAAAAAAGGTGCTTAAGAGAGGGGACAGGTGACCAGGAGGAATACAGAGTCACATGTCTAAGCATGCAGGCACAGGTATAGAACAGCCAGAACAGAGCAAATCAAGTATGCCAAGGGACATGAAGAGCAGCAAGAAACACAAGCAAATCAGTGTCAAAAGGAAGCCTACAGAATGTGGCTCTGCTGTAGAACACAGAAGGCAACCTGATGACAAAGGATTAGGAGAAGGCATTCAGTGTCTTCTTTACTTTGGTTTTTACTGCTAAGTTCTGCCCTCAGGAATCACAGCCCATGAGACCAGTGGGAAGGTTTGCAATAGTGAAAACAAGACAAGTAACAAGATAGAGAACAGCTAAACTAAATGAGCACGCACAAGTACAATGGATCTGATGGAAAATATGAGGTAATCTCATAAAAAATGCTCAGGGAGCTTGCCAATGTCACTGTAAGACCTCTCGTATCTATCTTCAAAAGATCATGGTAATTGGAGGAAGTTCCTGCAGACTGGAGGAAATTAAATATTGCTCTATTCTTTAAGAGAGAGGAGTATCCAGGGAGAGAAAGACTTGTCAGCTTCCCTTTGATCTCTAGGAAGGTTATAGAGCAAGTTCTTCTAGAAAACATTTTAAGGACTAAGTGATTGGCAGTAGTCAGCATGGATTTACAAGCAGCCAGCTGTGCCTGACAAACCTGAGAGGGTTTTCTGATGAAACGAGTGACTGAAAGGACAAAGGGGAGACCAGTGCATGGAGGGGTTGGTCCTTTTGACTTTAGTGCCATCTCCCAGAACATCCTCACACACAAAACTTTGAAGTGTAGACTAGACAAATGGACTACAAGATATATTGAAAACCGGCTGAATTGCTGGGATCAGAGGGTTGTGATCAGTAGTGAGCTGGAGCTCAGTCATTAGTTGTGTACCCCAGGGGTCGATACTGGGTCTGACACTGTTTAAAAACTTCATTAATGACCAGGAGGTACTTTCTGTACCCTCAGCAAGTTTGTTGATATAGAAAACTGGAAAGAATGGCTGATACAACACAGATTGTACAGGAGGAGAAACAAAGGCAGCTGAGACTGTTCAGTCTGAAGATAGGAAGGCTGAGTAGGATCTTATCCACGTGTATAAATTCCTGGTTAGGGAGTTGAGGGAAAGAAAACAGAGCTAGACTCTTCTCAGTAGCCCAAGGACAGGACAAGAAGCAATGGGCACACACTGAAACAGAAGAATCTGTCTGAAGATCAGGAAACACTTTTCTCACTGTGAAAATGGTTGAGCACTGGCACAAGTTTCCCAGGAAGTTGTGGGATGGCCATCCTTGGAGATACTCAAAGCCCAACTGGACACAGACCTAAACAACGTCCTCCAGGTGAGAGTGCTTTGAGCAGGAGGGTTGGGTGACTTCCAAGGGTCCCTTCTAGTCTCAACTGCTCTGTCTTGCTGTGACACAAGCATCACATGTAAATCAACCTGCTTTCCTTAGATTTCCTCTTGATTATGGAAATCACATAAAAGATGTCACAGCAACAGGTTCAGTCATTTCCTCCACCACATAGTGGGTTTATTACAGTTTTAATACAAAGACTTCCAGAGATCAAGTTATTAATGAAACATGCTGATGAGCTGCTATGCTAATGAGTTGAAGATATAGTTGACACAAGTCAGGTATATTAACACTGAATAAGACAAGTATCTCCTGGATATAGGAATGTAGAGGTCACATTCATTTCTTCACTCTGAGGAGGAGAGGCTTGAGGGCCAATATTCCACACAGAGCATATAATCAATATATGCTACACTTCTGTCAAACAGAAGACAGTAGGAGTTTGAAGAGCCAGTTAGAGGACTGCCTTCTCAAAAAGAATGTGTACACTCCTTCTCTTGACTCTAGGGAGTTTTCTTTTTACAAATGTGGTGATAGCATTTCAGTATCTTTTATGATACCTTGACTTGTATCTCTTTCAGCTGAACAGCGTTTATTTTGGAAAGCACCTCTTTGCAACAATTACTGTGTGCACACAACATAAAACCAGTTTACAAATATGGAAACTGGACACAAGCAGATAAAAAAGAGTGTTTTCCCCTAGATATTGAGGTACCTGTTGGAGCCTGGCTCCAGAAGGATGGAAGTGCCCATCCTACCCCATTCCAATTTTAGAAAAGCTGATCTCTAAGGAGCACAAGTCCATTCCAGTGCTCCAGTGTGCTTAAATGAGCACTATATGGTAATATTAATAGCAGGATCCCTCAGGGGTTGCCTGTTTACACAAGAAGGCTTCATATTAGTCAGCCTACCAATAATCATTCATTCTTTTTCATGTAAGCCAGCAGTGTTCTTCAACGCACAGAGAAATAAACACAATACAGGCATTGCCATCATGCTTTTTGCTACTTTTATCATTGAGACATTAAAGGCCTTTTCCAGGGAGACTTACCAGACAGAATCTTTTGTAAGTCTGGTGTCCACTTTTCCTTCGTCATCCAGAAAGAAGTCCAACCGTAAATTGGCATTGTTATCATGGGCAGAAGAATAGTTGGTAATGAGTCTTGCAGGTATCCCCAAGCATCTCAGAACTGTGGCAAAGACAGAAGTGTAATGAGAAGGACAAATATGGAGACTGTGTTCATGGATGACAGGATGAGAGGACAGAAATATAAATAACTAGAATAAAATGGGAAAACTCAGTCAAATCAACCCAAATAACTCCTCCTATCTGTTTTTATATTGCACATGCTAAATATTTTATTTGGTCTCTAAATTATGAGCATTAAAGACAAATATTGGTACAAGGGTTATAACCAAAGCAGATGATTACCAATAGTTTTAAAGGAGCTTTGCATAGTGACCACATGGCAGAATTTCAGGTCAAATCTGGGTGCAACGGGTAAGCTGCATGACCAAATGTGATACAAAGAAAAAGAAGTTTGAGCTTGCAAGAGATACACAATATGTCAGGTTTCTCAGTATCAGTAGCTCAGGAGAATTATGAGACTATGCTAAAAAGAAAATTAATAGAAAGTATCTCCTTTGGATTGATTTGGAGTTTTCCTGTTGGATGTTTGATGTCTGCTATCAGAAAGGATCTGGAGAACGCAATGAATAAAGTAGAAAATGATTGCTAACAATGGGGAAAAGCTGCCTTACTTGCAACTGAAATTACAAGCTTTGAGAATCTGAATCAAATGCATTACATAATTCATAATGCTGGCTAAGTAACAGCATTTTTGAGTCAATAGTCCCTTCCAATTAAAGACCTTAAAAGGAGGATCAAAAACAAAGCCCCTAGCCCTAACTCTCACACCATTGCAATAAAGCACTGATGACCCTTCTTACCATTTGACAAGTGGTAAATTTAAGAAATGTGGAAAAACTGTGGAAATGCTACAGCTATGTCTTGTAGTCTGCATCAGTGCATCAATAGGCTTCTGTGTTTGTTGTGCACCCTGGCACATAAATAGGCATGGAGCACATTCCTGGGCTAGGGAATGGGTCTGTGGGGTGGCACATCATCTCAGCTACTCCAGATGACATACTTTGTCTCAGCCAGAAAAAACTCCTGGCTGTCAATTTAGGAGCCAATGTGATTCTGTACAAAAGAGAGAGTGAGGGGTTTTTGGTGGTTGATGGGGTTTGTTTGGGGTTTTTTGGTTTATTTGTTTTTGGCTTGTTCGGTTTTGGGTTTTAAAATTTCTTTTTGCTTAGTTTTTTTGTTTTGTTTTTGGGGGCTTTTTGGGGGGTTTTTTGGTGGTTATGGTGGTGGTAGTTTTTGGTTTGGGGTGGATTTTTGTGGTTTTTTTTTGGTTTTTTTGGGTTTGTTGTTGTTGTTGTTGTTTTTTGGGGGATTTTTTTTGTTTGTTTTTTGTTTTTGTTTTTTTAAGGGAAAAGACTTTTATTGAAAATCCTATTTAAAAATTGTTCCAGGGCTGCAGAGTCGAACAGCCCTGCTGCTACTGCTGGGTTTTGTATATTCATTACTGTCACTACTGTGACTCCCAACAAGTGTAACACTGCACATTCATTTCAAGTTCCTGGATGAAAAATTACCTGGATGCATCCAATACCATATGTACCTATTGATTAAACTTAATTCAACTGCCCTCCCAGGCTTCCAGCACATGAGCCATCAGGGCTCATTGGAAATAATTTGTCTGACAATTTCAAGATTAATGACCATTTTTTGGAATGTTTTAGCATTTTGAACAGATGAGTATCTGGAGTGTACAATATAGTGACCTTGGAAAGCTGGACTGGTCACAATGATAAAACATTGACAGATGAGAGAGACTCAGAAACACCTCAAAGCGACCCTGATAGTTGCACGTGATTGTTTGGACCTTCACTGTCCCCTGTGCAGTGGTCAGCAGCTGGATGTGTCAGTGGCTATCATCAGATCAGCCATTGGACAACATCTGCATTTCATAATGCTCAAGAAACTTTATACTTGCAGTGCAAAGTGCCAGGTCTCTGACTTGGCTAACTTAGTCAGCAAACCAAGTCTGATTTTGCCCCAGATAAATACGCCTCTCCCTTTAACACAGCAGGCTCTGGGGCTCTGCTGCATCGCCCCAGTTTCACGTGGCCTGCAGGCAAATTATTGCGTAGTGGTGACTCAGGGCAAGTGTTGGGGAAAAGGTGGGAGAACTGGTGTGTGTGTGTCTGTCTGTGATTAGGATAAATCCAGATAAGGCAGAGAAGACAAAGTAGCCCATGGAATCTACTGCAAGGAATTGCATCCACAAGAAACATTTTCATGAACTTTTTTAAACCCATTGTTTGAGATCAAAATAACCAGACAATGTGCACTCACAGCCCAGAAAGCCAACTGTGTCCTGGGCTGCATCCAAAGCAGCGTGGCCAGTAGGCAAGGGAGGGGATTCTGACCCTCTGCTCTGCTCTGCTGGGACCCTACCCAGAGAGCTGCCTCCAGCTCTGGGGTCCCCAGCATAGGAACGACACGGACCTGTTGGAGCAACTCCATAGAAAGCCACAAAGTGTGTTCCTGTGAATTAGCAGATGATGTTGTTTGAAAGTGCTAGACAGTCAAAACATGGGACCATTCCAATGCTGCTTTCCCCATTGGTTTTTATGACCTACAACAGTCTGTTTACTGCAACACTAGAACTCTAGTTTGACCAAATGTGTTTAGACTTAACTTTGTAGTGCTAGACAATTCATAAACTAGGCCATCATTTATTTTCTCCATTCTTTTGGCTCATAAACTCCACATAAAATGTTAACAATGCTCAGTTAAAAGGTGAAGGGACAGTGCACCTCAGTCTTCCTAGGAGCAATCCTCAGTAGGTGAGATTCTGGAGTAGAAACACTACCACATATTCCATATTGGGTAGTAATTTAATCTTTTAGGTCTAGATGACAAGAACTCTGTCTAAGAATTCTTGAAAGAAATGTGGGCTGTGCTGAAGGACTTAACTTTCTTTCACACAAACTTACCCTCATGAGTCACTGAGTACATTTCACTGAAGCAATAGTTAACAGAATTGTATGGAAGGGCAGCTGACCTGAAGGACACACCAGAGGTTTATCCATGACCATGTCTTTTACCCATGTATTTTTGAGTATCTCTACTATCTACTCCTGAACAGCACAGAGCTAGGAAACATTTTAGTTAGCTTTACCTAAAAACTCTGTTAAGCAGGAACCACATAGCAGCTTGGAGCTTTTCTCAACTGATACCTACACGTGTTGAAGACACCAGCGAAGACCCAGCATTGGCCATATCGGACAGGTTGCTTGGAACTGTAATACTCCAAGAGAATGTCCACACTTCCTGTCCAGGCTGAAGGTGCAACACCATAATCGTACGAATTGTTCCAGGATCCAGCAATCACACCGTTGTCATCCCGGGAGTTAACCTAAAGTCAAAGGAAATGAGCATTAGAGATGTCAGAGACTGAGTAATAAAAAGCTCTTTAACTCAGCAGACTGATAGGATGAGAGAGAGTGAATATAGAGAGTGAATATAGACAAATTTAGGCTAGAAATTAAGATAGAAGTGTTTCATTATGAAGGTAAGGGATAAATAGGACAATCTTGTTAAGGGCCATGGATTCTCCATCACTGAACAATTCTGAATGAAGGTCACACACTTAAAAAAATTCTGAAATTAAATCACCACACTAAGTATCCATGTTGCCAGTTAATAAGTTTTATTAACATTAAACATGCTTATTGTTACATATTTTTAATAAATGAAATCAGTTATACATTGGTAAGCAAGCCTCAGAAATATTAAGCTGTATTATTTCCATCATCTATTTTTCTGTCCATATCAGCCCCGAAATAGAGCCTCCTGATTTACAGCAGCTTGAGAGAAGAATCAGTCTACTGTTATTTTTAGAGTAGAAACTAATTTCTTTGGTCTGGCACACATGAAAACAAGAAGGAATTTGCTGTGTAAGTTTTCCTCTGGTAAGATTATACAAAGCAAAGAGTTTTGCTGACTAATGGCTATACTGATAGGCATTAACGAGCAATACGTCTCCTAGCTGCAATTTGAACCAAAGCAGTTGAGGCTGTGCAAAAAGCTCATTCAGTCTGTACCTTTTAATTATGCTAATGTGGAACAGCTACATGCCAGCCAAATAAATCACAATTCTCATTTAAAAGCTTTTGGCTGCATTAACTACTCTTTTATAATTAGGAAATCGACTTCCTGTGAACTCCAGGACTGAACAGAGATAAGTATTCAGAGTCATAACCAATGGGTTAAGAGGTTGTGCCCATCTCACTGGTGTAGGAAACATGCCAAGGAAAGAATCACTTCAAGGACAGGACAGCATGTTGATCTTCAGGCTCTACTCTGACTGTAATGAGTGGAAGAGAGGGTCTCTACCTGCTCTGCAATGTCAGAAAGCCTCAGGAGGATTCTAGCATGGGGGGCATGTCCTCAAACTAGCCCAACTCTAGCACATTTCAACTTGAGCAAGAATGAGGTTAAGTGCAACCTAAGATGGTAACACAGGTGGGATTTCAGCACCTCTTGCTCACTTCTCACTCAGGTCCAGATTTCAATGACCAAACACCTTACCCAGTTATGGCCCAATTCTGCAGATTAGCCCTAAAGTCTGTTGAATTCTGGATTTCTGATGCTGAACTCCTCCATTTCTCTAAAATGTTGAATAGCTCAAAACCTAATATCCAAGCATTATTTGGATTCATAAATGATATGCAATTCTTCCTGAGGACTTCCACACTCCTTATATGAGGGACTTTTACGTCTACTAATTCAGGGATGAGAAAACCACATTTGATTCTTTCTTCTATCTAAATGTCCAAAGCTGTATTTCTGATGTCTGGTGTGAAAGAACTAACTAAAATATTAAAAGACAAAGAGAAGTAGAGGTGTTCTCAATACTTCTTAGTGAAGCTGCTTTATTTAACATGCAAGACTATGAGGCTGGAGATCCCACTTCAATGTCTTCTAAGACAAAGAGCTCATTTTCTTAAAGCTGGGCAAATGCTCTAACAAGTGGGTTAAAGAATCATCTATCTCCAGCCGCCATGTCTTGTGGACAGTCTATTTTAGTAGCTGGCTCAGGAGAACATCTAATTACTCTAGCTTATTCTGGGAAGCAGAAAGCATCAGTTCAGACCTCTAATAAGGCAAAAGAGAGGACTCAGCCTCTGTCTTCCCCAACCTGGATGAGTCTAGCATCTTGAATATTACGGATGGGACTGCTCTTGCACCCCTAGCATGATTCCTGGTGCCTGGCAACTGGAAAGAATAGAGGTCTGAATAGTCTTCTTGGTTATTTTAGGTACTTTCATTCTGAGTGGGGTATGTTTTGTGGACTTCATGTTAAAGAGGACAGGGTTTTCTTCTGGGGCTAAAGCAGCCCACTTATGTAACTGCTCTCAGTCTGATTAGGTCACTGGGGGCTTGGATCAGACACAACAACTCGACCATTGCAGTGTTCTAAGACCCCACTGAGGTTAGCAGAGTTATGTGGAGTCCACATAAAGTTCCTCAGGTCCCCATCCAAAATTCCACCCACCATGCCACTGCATTATCCATAGCAGAAATAGCTTTCTCAATTATATTAGCTACTGGAAAATGAGCACATTGTCATGTAAGAAACTATTATGCCCAGAGTGCAATGTCTGAAAGTGGCTTTCCCACCAGTGAGGCACCATTCTCAGGAAAAGGCAATGAGACAACAGAAGTTGCTCGAACTTTAGTGGAGAGAAATAAAATGTCAGACCCCAGAATGGACAATTGTCAGAATGGACAACTGATCTGTTGTGTGCTGTAGAGAGCACATAAGGGCAAGAGGGCCAGTTAAATCAGCCCAGCTTTTATTTATGAGTCCCTTCTGACAGATATTAGGCATCCATTACATACCACTGCTGAGGCAACACGGCAGATTTTGATTGGGTTCCCACGACCAGAGAGCTCCAGCTCTGCCTTGTCCATCAGGAACAGACAAGCATCCAGAATGTTTTCTTCAAACTAGGTAAAAGAAAATAAGAAGGGACACAGGGGGAAAACTGACTCAGTTTTTATTCTGGAAAGAACAGGCAAAGCTATTTTTCCCTGTTGTTGTATTTGCTGATCAGTTTCAAAATTAGCTGGTCACATCAAAGCTCTGTTTAACAATAGAAATTTTCTTCTGGAATAATCATCCATGTGTGGGGGAAAAAATAAAAATGTGAGAGGCTGCGAGGGAAGAGAGTGTAATTTTCAATTCAATCTCAGTCCAGTTTCCAGAAGGTTGAAATGACAACACAGACTTTCTGACAGGACTTGAATTTTTAAGTGCTAACAAGTATATAATAGGAGGGTATTATAATAACTACAAGAAGCTTGTCTACTTGCAAAGGACTTTATGTCCTTCACAGATTCCAGACCTGCTAATTTCAGGACTTCTGCGACACAGCCAGTGCATTGCTGGGAACTTGAACAATAAGCGGTTTGCCAGTGGTAATTTGAAGACACTTGTATTTCAAAGTTATTTTTAAAATCTGTTTAACATTGACAAGCCAAAAGCATATTATATAGATTAATCCTGGTCCACAAAATTTAGACATCAAAAATACCAAGTGACCTAAAGCAGTCTTCTGCAAAAATAGAGTGAAAAAGCACATTTTTTCAATCTAGCATGAACAAGCACAAGAATGAATTGAGGGCAGAGGTGTCTAAATAGACCAGAAACCATTTGTCACAGAACTTGCCCTGCTATGTATTTCATTTTCCTTTGAAGAAACTGCATAGCAAAGGAAAATACCTCTGTCCCCTGGAAAATGGTAGGAAGTGCACAATAATGAAACAAATACCTTCTAGATACACAAACTTATATTAACATTCAAGGCTGTGACAGAAACTCCATGGTGTTAGGTTTCATGTTCTATGCTTGCACGCTGAAATATATGATTCATGCTAATAGGATTTTTGCTCTCATGCTGCTACTAGAGTTGGATCGATTTCCTAACTCTCTACAGCCTGGATTAGGGCTCCTTGGCAGATAAGACCCTCCCAAAATTTGCCTCCTGAAGAAAGTGAGCAAGACCCCAGATCAAACTGCTGCTTTGGCAGTCTGAGGAGAATGAAGAGTGAGGTCAGAGAGCTGAAAAGGAAGTCCCAAAGAGCAAAGACTGCTGCTGATACAGCACGGAAGATGCGAAGGATAGAAGTGACATCCTAGACAGTAGCTGAGCTCCAGCATAAGCCAAGAAAGGGGAAGCACCATCGTGTTTCACCATCTTCAGCCATTTCCTGGCCAATGGAAGTCCTTTGCTTCTGCCTTGAGGGTACCACTGCCTTTTCAGCAAGCATCCTCCAAGGCAGCACACCCATCCCATTATCTCCCACACTTGCTCTGAATTACTTTCTCTGGAGCAGGTATTTGCTAATGATCACTTTATAGTCTGAGCAAAACTGAATTCATGGTGTTTGGGAATAGGGACACAGGGATCAGTGTTTCTCAGAGACCCACTACTAGTATTTTGTCATTACTGGCAAGCTGAATAATTGCACATCCCAGTCCACTCCACTGGGATGTGATGCAAATAATGTCGGATGAATGACTGTGCTGTGGAGAACCTCCTTCCCAAGGAGAATCCTTACAACATAAAATGTAAACTCTGGGCCCTCACAGCTGTCCCTCCTGGTTCAAATTCACTTTTCTTCTGGTCTGGCCCAACAATCTTTTACCAGGATCAAGGTCTGCTCTCTGCACTTCAATTAATCAGACCTGGGTTAGATCAATAAGAGGTTTACCCTGCAAATTAAACTTTTTTCATCTACAGTTTATGAGACACTGTCAATCTTGCCAGTATATACAGAAAGAATAAAGAGAAAATAAATGGCTATCAGGGTTGTTGCCTTCCACTCTAGCATTTACAAAGTGACATGAATGCTTATGAAATAACTGGATTAACAGAAGAGAGGACAAGCTGAAACAGCTAGCTGGCTTACACTGTTGCAGCAGTGTAGGATGCAGAGTAGCCTTAACATTGAGGCCAGTTTTGACCTTCTTGACTATTCAGGGAATTAAAAAATATTAAATCAAACTAAATCAGTTTTCTGCCTTCACTTTTGAGAAGAAAATCCTATCTAGAGGGAAGTAGAATAGAAAATTTGCAGTTATAAGGCTGAACATCTCTGAAATATTAGAGGAACAAGAAAAGTAGTAGGCAGCACAGCAGAATGAACCTGGTCCAGGCACAGTCTCTGTCTGTTCCATTGAAGCTGAAATGAAAACAAACCTGTTTCACGAGCAAGGAACTTTGGCCAAACCATGTGGGAAAAAATACAGGTGGAAAATAAGGTGCAAGAAAACGCACAGATATGCCTTGTGTTACAGAGCAACACATGTAGCTGTCCTGGGCATCCTCCTGCATGCTAAACTGTTTCTACCAGATGACTTTCCATTCAAACCAAAGTAAGAGAGGCTGTATCACTTTTTGTACTGGTTGACTAAAAGCTGTGTTTCCCGCAGTCAGTTACAGGCAGATGTGATCTCATCTTGTCTGTGCCCTGACCTGACCAAATGCATGTGCTGTAGAATTACATAGGCACAGTAGGTTTCCAAGCTAAACCAGATCAATGCGTGGACATGAGAGAAGTCATGATGCCAAGAGAACTCTATGCCCACCTGTTTTATTTTTCTCACAAAACCACAAATCAACATTAAATGATCAATACAGCATCCAAGTTCTGACATTTTTCTGCTAGTGAATTCCTATGTGCCTAGATGTCTTCCAAAGATAAATTTCCCCTGAATCCGCCATGGAATTTTCTGAGTGCCTTTTACAGTTAGGACGAATCACAGTCATGTTACAAGGAACACCTCCATCCTCACTCATTGCAGCCATGTTTCAAATGTTCTGTTGTTTTCTCTTCCTCTGTCCATGTTTCTTGCATTTTCTCCTCTCATGTCAATGCTTCTCGTTACAGATAGCAGCTTTGAGAACCATCCCCCAGCTAGTAACCCAATTTTGAGCTCTATGCTCCTTTTCAATTTACAGCCTGAGTTAAAGTTTCCAGATGTCATTGTCCTAAGCAATCTTTTAGCCTAAGAACATTACCATGCACAAGTCTATCTGCATTTTTGTATATGACCTTTTACCTCTATGACTCTGTGTGGCCTTGTGCTTTTTACTTACATGTTGTAAAGGGCTGTATGTCATAAATATAAAAATCATAATTGTATGATATATTAATAATCTAGGCCTTTCTGCTAGTACTTTTACTCACTCACAGCAATGCTCTTATTCTTAACATCTAGGATTGCCAAAAAATATATCTTTAATGGTTGGAAATGGACAGGGTAAGATCAGGAACATTCTGTCCTCCATTTCACTGAAAGTAAGAGAACCAGAAGAACATTTATCTGTTCCTTTGCAGATTGACATGCCTGTTAAACCCCTACAAAATGATCAATTCCATTAAAGCTCTTGGCTTGGGCTTGCTGAGATGCATCTGCCACACCCAGCTTTCACATGGGCAACCAATAGCAAAAGGTGCACCACAGCAGAGTGAAAATCAGGTCCTCTGATTTCAGCCAACACAGGAATTTCCATTTCCAAAGTACATGAAAAAGGACTATGGAATGGCCCTAACCCTCCAGACAGAACTACCTCATAGCAAAACCAAATAAATAATGCAATTTCTCAAGGGAGGCCAGAATTTGTGTCAGGAAGATGCCAGACTCCCAGAAAATAAACACCTCAGGCCAAGCCACCATAGGCCATAAATTTAGCATCCCAGGACATAAATCCAGCATCTGCTTTAAGCAGCATCTTCCACCTCCAGCTGCTTATTCCCCTCTCTCCCTCCCCCTTACGTTTGTCATGGAGTGAATCCCAAATCTAGGAACAGAGCAAGCCCAAGAAATTACCCAGGGGGGAAAAAAAAATCAAGGAGATGCATATTCAACTAGATCAGCTCTCCAGTCTGAGTCACTGCATGGCTGCTTGCAGGGGGAAAGAAGGGCCAGGAGGGGGAATTTTTGGTCAGCTTACATGCAGGCCCAGCTTTGGCCTCAGGATCTGGTTCCACAACTCTTATATCAGAGGCACCATCACATTATGGAATTTCTTCCCTGCTCCTTATTTATGGCTTGTTTTTGTCTCAGTTAGGAAACCAGTCAGACCCTGCAAACAACAGCACTGGCACAACCAAAGGAATGGTGCAGAGGCAGAAACTCCCTAAGGCAGTGCTGCCACAGGAAAAAAAGATGAAATTACACCCTTAAATAAGGAAGAAAGAGAGACATGAGTTCAAAGAGCTCTCCAGGGCAAGCACACTGGCAATCCATCCAGCTGAAGCTTTGAGGTGGTATTTAACTGAGGGAGAGAAAGGAAGATGTAAGGGCCCTTCTGCAAGGCTGTGCTAGGGAGGTGCCTCAAAAACTGAATGGATCCATCACCATAGTAGTAAGGAAGTACCTTCTTAATTGTGCTGTTGTGAAAATCCAGGAGATGCAAGGAGTTCACCACAGCCATGTGTCTGTCCATTGGAGCCCCTCTGAGTGACAGCTAGGGTTCTAGCTTTGCTGTCATTTTGATTCTGCTTGGCAATGTTTCCTTCCCAATCTAACACAATAAATTAACTCTTCCATCCCACAGGGATTTTTAGGCTGGTTAGTTCTTACAAGAAGGTTGAGGTAAAATAGAAAGTCTGAGACAAGGAGTAGTGGTTTTAAACTAAAAGAGGCTTGGTTTAGATTACACATGAAGGAGTTTTTTACAATGATGGTGGTAAATTGCTGGAACGGGTTGCCTAGAGAAGCTGTGGATAGTCCATCCCTGGAAATGTTCCAGGCCAGGCTGGACAGGAATCTGAGCATCTCGTCTAGTGCAAAGTGTTCATGTCCATGGTGGGGTGGTGGAGCCAGATAATCTTTTAAAATCCCTTCCAACCCAAATTATTCTATGATTTTATGTTATTGAAGGCACACCAATACCCCACTCCAGCCTAGTGGAGGGTGTCTCTCCCAGACTGCAAGACACCACTGGAGACTGTTATTATCAAGCCCAGGCAGAAAAGGGAGAGATTCCCCCAGAATTTAAAATTTCGGGATTAAATACTAGTTTGTCACAGGAAACTTGTGCCTGTCTGACCCCCAAGAAGAATAGAATTACTTCCACCAAGTTGCTAAAGCTCAAAAGAAAAGTCAAAAAGCAATACAACCTGTTGTCAAAAAATGAAAAAGCCCAAACAAAAAACTCTACTTTTCATAAATTGATTTGATCCTGAAGCAGCAATAATGCAGCAGCAGAAATACCTCTGCCCTGTGGAAACCTCAGCTAATGATTATAACTTCCAACAAGCAGCCTTTTAGTATCTGAAATATGCCCCTGAATGAAGGTCTTTAAATATCAGCTATTATAGCATTGCTTTTCTGGATTAGGCATATACCCACTTCATACAATTTTAAAATGATACCCCTTATCTTTCTGAAGAAGAAACCAATAATGCATTCCAGAGCCCACAGTCTCAACCACGGTCTGGTGTCAATTAAACTCATTTGCTGTCCTACTGGGAGCAGCCAGAGAAGATCTAAACAGCTCACCTGCCCGTAACTCCAGCTTCTTGATTTTATATCTTCGATATTTCCATGGAATACAACACCAACATCATTCAGGACATATTCTTCCCTTTCTTTCTCATCATCCAGGTACACAGCATCCACTGCATTAGTTTACCAAAAATAAATATTAGTACAAGTGCTTTATTTTCAGATAAAACATTTTAGCATACAATACATTCATCTTTGATGAAAAGTACCCCTCTTCCATCAAACAAAGCATTACTTGCTTCAACAAAGTACAGGGATAAGGAGGTAGTGATCCTAATTAGGAATATGATACACAGCTTAAACACATGCAAGATGGAAAAGTGCTGGCAACTCCTGCCAGTTTTCTCAGGATCTGTAAAGTATGATTAAAATGTCACATCAAGAATTTTATTATTACTGTGTACAACTAATTTAAAAGTTGGAGCACCGTGATGTAATTTTGCATCTATACAAACAGATCAAAGAACAATTTCAAACCTATTAATGCTAATGGAAAACAGCTCAGGTCAAAAGATCTAAAGAAAAATCTGTAATGCATTAAAAAATGGAATACAGTTTCTATAACATATTAAGAGAAAGGTTTGATTGCCTTTTCTGTACATTAGTTATTGACTGGAGTATCCCTTCCCCACATAGCTTGAGTGACCAGGTAATATGAGGAGAAATTCAAGTGTCTAAGTGAGAACTGGAAGTAATTGGATGAGATCCTCATAAAAACATATACAAAGGGTACATTCTAGATTGGACTTATATAAAAAAAATCAAGAGCATATGCATGGATGTTGACTTGCAAACATGATTTACACATGTAAATAACACTACTATTATTAAATATCAATATTAACATTCATAAGGAACCCTGAACAACATGAAGCCATTCAGACATTCACAGGTAAGTAGGAAGCAAGCCGTGATGCTGTGATGTTAGAATAGTTGAAGATTTCTTTCCTGTGCCAATGCTTGCATTTTGAGACTAAAAGATACACATTAACAATTAATAGCATGGGAATTAATTAATTTGAGGAAATCAGTACTGTGGTCCTAGATAGCAAATTAAAGAGAACTTCCAATAGTTTGATATGAGCAACTACAAAACTACACTCACTGCTGTCATAGTAGATTTCTTCAGCACCCCACTACAAATTACTAGAGGATCATTTAACTTTTAAAAGTCTATTGATTTGCTGTGTTTTGTTGAAATGCTAATCAGATTTTCACTTTCTTGTAAACCTCATCCTCAAAAGTTTCTTCATTTCTCCATGAAACCGCAATTTGGCCAAAAATAAGCTAAAATCTGAGCCCACCAAAAAAAAAAAAAAATCAGTGGGGAGACTTACATTGGCCTCAGCTAGGGGAAGGGCTTTGCCAATATACACACCTGACCCTTCTGGAAGTTTTGTTTTCCCTCAAGATATTTTTATATTTCTATGTCTATATATACCTAAGGGATTATGCCTAGCTATGTGACATAATAACCTCCAAACTGGTGTGCAAAGGATGATAGAGAAGCAAGGGTTAAATACAAGAAGCCTGTATTGCCATTATGCTTTATGGCAGTGCTGTACAGGCTCTGATGACTAAGTATGACTTGGAGCAAGTAGAAGAACAGCAGGTTTGACAGAGTTTTACCTAAAGTAGGCAGGTCTAAGACACACTCTTGTATTTGGCAGGGTGGTATTCAACTGGCTTCTAAAGGCTGGACCATTAAGAAGTTTATAAGCTTTTCATTAACCATTACCTAGTGAGCCTCAACCTGCACCCAGGTACAAAGAGGATGATCATGGGTTTACTGTATTCAGAGGCTAAGAGAGTGTTAAAACTTGACAGTGAATGAAAAGGCTGCAGTCATTTATGCAAGCAGCGACTCTCATACTCATGAAACTGATATTACATGCCTTTTTTGTGGTCCAACAAGTTCTGTATAACATGCCACTAAAAATATTTCTCACCTTACAGATCATGGAGGTTCTGTTTCATTAGGCTGGATTTGCCTGATTTGCTCACTGAACGATTATCTGCATTCTCTCACTGAGCTTTGGATTTATTAAAGTCTGTCCATACAAATAGTACAGAGAGTTCATTTAAAGAAGGAGAATTCGCACCTTTTTCTGTGCAGTTACACATTCAGTGAAGTGTGTGCATATGCCTTCTTGACAGCTGTTGTTTGCTTTTGGGGATTAAAAATATCAACATTGATCTTGCTGGTATCAATTGAGATGCTTATGTTATTTTGAGACTGCATGATCTTTGCTAAATCAGATGAAAATTGATTAACTTCTCTGTCGATTGTTTTAAATATTTGTGTTTTTGATAAGGTAAAAAGGTCTTCTGTGTTTTACAGGGAAGCTAGCTGCTTTGATTTTTGACAGCTTTCATTGCCCTTGAGACTGTTTAGAAGAAAATATGAGGCATTTGTGACTACTTTGATGCTAAGCATGCTCTACATAATGCAACTCCTAATTATTTCGTGCAAGTGGAGGCTCACATCTGACAAACAGAAGAATTCCACAGAAGTGTACTGGGTTTGTTTGTTCTTCTTCTCTAGCAGTTCAGAGGTTTTTTTACTCACATCTTTTATCCTGAGAATTTACTAAGACACCAGCAATGCTACAAAGAAGCAAATTAGCTTCTATGCTGCTCCGTTTGAAGTTGGGTAAGGTGAAAATACACTTCACGTGAAGACAGCGCTGCGGGTAAGGAATCCCTTGCTGAAGACATGAGGAGTGCAAAGTAACCCTTTCTATTTGGGAAAGTGAATGAACATAGGAGAACTCTACCCAGAATGGAGGGACACCAACCCCAGCACAGCAACCCTGTGGTGCTGGAAAAGCCATTTCTTCATGCAGACAGTGACAGCTGAGCACAGCAGCACCAGCAGACAGCTGGAAGTGGAAGCAGCAGACTTGCCCTGAGCTCCCAGCCTCCCTTCAATGTGCTCCTGCAGGAATCCAGGAATGTAAGGCTGGGCCTCACTGGAACCACAAAACCCCCAGGGCTCATGTTGGGAAGAGGACAGTGCTGTGACAAACCCCAGGCTGCAAGAGCTAAATGCAGTTATCTACTAAACACACTCTATCCAGGATCAAGATCAGTATGCTGCCTTGAATAGTGCCAGTACTTGCCTACATTAATGTAGCAGAAGGATGAAGCTCTGTGTGAATTTTGCCCATGCGGAATCTATGACACAAGAAATCGAATTTAAGATTTACCTATAAAAGTAAGAAAATGTTATTGGGCCAAATTTGGATGACTGGTAACATGTGAGATGAGTCCAAAGTCAACCACATGTTACTAATCCTCAAACTGTATTAGAACATTTAAGCAGAAGAAATATGCAGCTGACTCAATAAAGTTGCAATGTATTTAATTGCTTAAATGTAATCCACTTTGCATGAGGCTTGGGTGAGCAAAATGCACACTTAAGCCCACAGGGTCTGCAATTTACTCAGCTACACTATGCACCTCCACCTGTGAGAGAGTCACAGAAGTCAGCACTTAATGTTCCCCAGCAGAAAGCTGCATCTGCTTGGAAAGAGCTCACAGCTTCTTGGAAAGAGCTCACAGTATCCAGATCAAAGGAGCTCTACTCTGCTTTCATGTGGTCTGATATTACTAAGAGTTTAGTTAAATTCCAAGAAGTTATGCTTAACTACTTGCCATTTGTATCTTCTGTTCCAGAACTGAAGAGAGCTCTGCATGCCCAAAAGCACATCGGTTTTATCTAACCATGTCATCTGACTGTAGAAAGATGCTGCCTCTCCTCACAGACTTTACCTTGCTTATTAAGTGAATGAAAATTTCACCTGAGTAACTGAAATCTCAATCCACTAGTTAGGTGAATTCACAGATGTTTGGGGCTAGTGTATATAATTTTGGAGAATCAAGTCCAGTGTCTTGAAATTATTCTTGGTTATCAGTCCTCAATGTACCTAAAGGGATTAAAATATATTAAAGCATATGATGATTTTTTTTAAGCAAAGTACTCTGTAGCTTGACTGGTAAAGTATTCAAACTTCTTCTGAAGCAGCAGGAAAAAAAAAACAGCCCTTCCCGGGAAAATATGTCAAAACTGAACTATAGTGAGAAAAGGAGCAATAAGAAAGGGCACAAATGCCTCCGTCTGAAAGAAAAGCTCATACTGACATATTGATGTTCCTCCAAAATGATGAGTCGGAAAGCTGCACCAGGCACTAGAGCCCATACTCTGCTCCCTGCTATAACAATCCCTATTCATTCCTGGCATCAGTCTTCTCTCTTTTTAATGAGGCTTTTCACTCAGATTTTTCTGCTTAGTTATTAACCCAGCAAACAAGTCGAGAAGGTTTTCAAACTGTTGTTTTCTCTACGCTTTAACTGCCTTGGTTTTTCTACCCTTTTGTCATTCCACTGAAAAATCTTTTCCAGCCAGGGGATAAAGCATGAAGAAATAGTCCTTGATTTTCTAACACAAGGAAAGGAGGGAAAGACAGATATAGGAACCAATTAGCCCAAACTACCTTGGAGTAGAAGAGGAACAAAAAATGAGGATATATCAAAATCCAAATGAAGCAAGCAGGAAATGAAAACTACAGTAGTCAGCAAGGAACAGGACCTGAAGCCTTTGAGACACACCTGAAAGCATAAGCTGCAGAGGAAAATGTGGTCCCCAAGTTGACTGCCCTGGATCTGGGGTCACACAGCATGTCCTTGCTGCCCAGAGACTCTTTTTTGCTTTCCAAAGGGAGACTTTTTCCATCAACCTTGCCGATGCCTGCCACTGGAGGCAACTGCTGCATGTCTCACTCCCTGTGGGTTTACTTTCATGTTGTGGTTTTAATCTTTCTGGCTTTTGGACTCATTCAGCTCAGGTGTGAGGGAGGGAGAACACGAGAGAGCAAAATGTCCATAAACCATGAATAATGGTGCATCAGTCTGCATGTAGAGTTGCTGGGCAAGGAGGTGTGAAGTAGGGATCGATTTTCCCTTTTTCACTCTGACTAACACCTCACATCAGTTTGTGTGGTCCCAGTCTCACCACAGTGGGGTAGGCAACACCCCCCACATCACATCTTGTCTCTGCATTAGGACTGCATGCAGCCCTGGCTGGTTGTCTGCTATTCAATCATGAGGCAAACTGAGGCAATTTAAGAAGCTTTTCCTTGGATGTGCTGTGTGCTGCAGCGTCACTGTTCTGGCTGTTACAACACCCAGGACTAAAACCAAGTAGTGCTCTACCTTTAGGTGGAGAATTGCACCTCCCTGGCTGAAGTTGTGAGTCTGATGATGCCAAAACAAACCTTGAGAAATTTTGGCTGCTCGCAGTGGGTCATAGTTTTGACAATGTTTCGTCTCGTTCTGTTGCACACCCTCCAGAACAAACTTAGCACACTGCTCTGAGGTACCTTACACTGCTTTTGGAAGTGTCTCATGGTGTGGCAGGGCCAAAGGCCCTGCCCTCCCCTCCTATTCCCACTTAACTAACTCCTCTTTATTCAGCATTAATCTATATCTTCTTAAATAATGCATAAGCTAATCATTGCTTATATTCCCTCGGACTAGGGGCAAGTAATGAATCCAGCACAAATCATTCCATGTACTGACAGTAGAGCAGCTGAATAATGGGCTCCACTAATAATGCTAAACTTACTTGTCACTTGGTAGGAGGGCCCTTGTTTGGTAGAGGATTATTTGATGCAAATATTGTGGTAAAAAACCAGAAAGATGAAGGAAGGGTAGCAGAAGAATACTGAAGTTAGTTGGTGACCTAAATATACTGCAATACATGTGACTTGGAGCCTTGCAAGTGTCAGAAGCTGAGACAGTGCTACAGTCTGTCAGAAGGCTGAGTCAAACCTCTCTGGTCCTTCTTGCCCTCTCCTGAAAATCAGACACAGAGTTCAGTGGGTAAAATACAACCCTGACAGTGTAAAGCTTGATTTCTTCCAAGGAAGATTTAAAAAAATAAATTTTTCTTCAACCCACCATATTATAAAAAAGGGCTCATTTGCAAAATGTTTTGTTCCTCAGAGAGGGCACCATTGCTAATTAGTCACCACTAAACGGGAAGTTATAAGGGCAAATGTCATGTAGCAGCAGGAAGGCACCACCAGTGATGCCACAGCAAGCTGACTCCACTCAGCCTGTGCAGGAACAGCAGCTCCTATTGAACTCCTGCAACATTTTGACTGCAGATGTTCAGTCCCAAGTGTGGCAATTAGTGATGTAAGTCAACAGACTACATGAGGCTGCCACATCCTGCCCCCCACCAAATCCTGCAAAAAGCAGGCCCATATTGACTTGTTTAAAGCGTACACAGGTACTGGAGACTCTCAGTGTTGCCTATTCAAGTCAGAGTAAAACCTTGGGGTATGTTTACTATGAGAAATGGAGCCTGAACTGGTAAACACAGGCTTGGCCTCATAAAACTGCAGAGTTTAGATGAAACAAAGGCATTGGTTTCCAGCATGGAGCCCTGCTCACACAGTGCTATTCCCCACCCTGAAAGACTTGACTTTTAGCAGTTACTGTAAATTTTCCAGACCCAAACTGACATGTCTCCAACCTCCTGGACCAACCCACCTGAAACCTGATGAGGCCAGCAGCAGAAAGTGTAAGCTTTTGACCAGGTACTTACACTGGCACCAGGGATTGAACAAGATGTAAGTGTCAGTCGCCGAATTCCTGCGTGTCCGAAGGATGCCATAGGGAGTCAAGACAGCAACATACAGGCGAAACTTCCCAATGATGCAGGTGGCAGAGGACATGATGGACAGCCGAATGGAGTTGTTTTCCCTGTGGATAATCTTTGCTCCCCACTGACCAGGTTTTAGCACATTGCCTACTAGGATTGGGATGTAGGTGCCTTTATTTTGCTGTGGGTAGCGACCTGGAAAGAGAAGTGAAGAGGTTCACTTGTTCTGACAATTTTTTAATTTTCTAGAAGTCCTCTGTCCTTTTGTCTTATTTTCAATGGAAGTGGCAGGTTTTAGTGGGCAAAAATAACCTACTCTCTCATTGTCCCTCACAGGGCCTGGCAATTTGACAGCACAGCCACACAAATACCTGCAACAGCTTCCTGCAGGCAGCCTGTGCCCATATCCCCACCCACCTTTCTCCAGCAAGCTCCAGTCTCACTGGAGCACAGATGGGAGCACAGATAGTCCTGCCAGCATGAGAAGGGGCTGTCCAGTTTTTTTCTTGCTCACCATTGTTTATCGTAGTGCAGCAAGCTGCACTCCAGCTTGTTCCTTGCCTTGATGTCAACAACATCAGCTAGACTGTTGGTAAGTTTAGGAGTTTAGGTGAGAGCCCCTTCCCCAGTTCAGATGTACCCACTACCCTGGTCACTAGCACACAAGTGCCCTCTGGGACACAGACATCAGCTTTGAGGCTCTTTAGCAGAGCAGAACCCTCTTCTTCTCTGCACTACTGCACTGCCAAGCAGAGACCAAGCGCTCTTTCATGAAGTCCACAGAGATGGAGGAAGCACAAATGAGTCCACCTGTAGATACCAGTGCCTGGTTCCTGCCGAGCATCCACTCCTCAGGGACGTAGTGGAACCAGTTCTGGATGCCCAGAATATAAACCACCACATTGGGGCTGAATCGCTGAATCTCTGACAGAAATGGGTCCCAAAGTATGAAATGCCTCCAAAGTACTGCACGTGAGAGTCTGCCTCACAGTAAGACAAATCACACTCCAGAGAAGCTTATTTTACTCTGCCAACTCTAAAAACAGCTAGACAGATAGGCTACATGTAAACATGTACAGTGCCAGGATTCAAAGTTGTGTGAGGCTCCGCCCCTTGAGACTGAGGTAGAGCCAAAATAAATCTGGAAGCCAACCAGAAGTATAGACAGAAGAGACACTTCTGAGAAGGATGAGTTCCTTATCTCATTCTCAAATCTACTTTTCATTTCATATTTTAGGCTGAAAGTGAGTCTCATTCAAAAATAGGGTAATGAAAAGCAATGATGGCAGACGGAGGGACAGACTTCTATATTTTTCATTCCTACTATTTAAGAACTTCAAAATTAAACCCATTTTCTTGCTTGCTTATTTTTATACTACCGATGTAGAGATAATCACAGATCTGAACATTGCTACATTTTGGGAAAGGACAACTCCAGCTTTAAATCTGAAACTTGCAAGCTGCCATGACATTTGTGTTTCTGAGAAATCTGGGGCTACTGTGCTTCATCCAAGAGATTATTCTGAGCACATGAATTTCCATTTTGCAGATATTCAGTGCACATAAATAGCCCACTTTGCCCTGCAGGCCAGGCATGCTGTAACCCATGAAGCTCATTCAGATCAGTGAGGAACACAATGGAAGGAAAAGACCTACAGAAGAAAAAAGGACTAGAATAAGAGAGCAAAATCAATAGGAAACACTAGGAGATAGAGCATTGGACACTTCAAATATAAACCATCAAAAGAAAGCCAGTGTAGAGAGAAGAGCCTATAGAGGTAACAGATCTGTGAGCTGAACACATTCTTATTCTTTGTAGTGCAACTGTGTATGACCCAGCTTGCCTCTACGGTTGATATTTTGCTTCTAGTTTTGCCATAATCTTTTTCTAAAAAAAGCAGTCCATGCAAACAAAGCAGCAAAGCAAACCAAACCAAGTAGTTGAACTGATATCCCTGAAAACCGTTAACAAGTTCTACTTTTAAAAATACCTCCCGTACCTCCTTCAGAAAGGTGGGAGGGGGAAGAGATTACTATTTTAACATGGTTAGGAACTGACATCCTTGTCTTTGCTGGAAGCTGCATGCTGGTGTAGGAGCCTACTGGGGACAGAAGCTGCGCTCTGGCAGTGACTTTGCACCACCATGTCTGTGTATGCCACGTGTATGTGGGGAGATTGCAAAATCACTTCCCAGAAAATCTGCCTACAAGGACCAGATAGGATCTCAAAGAAGCGATGAAAACTTTTCAAGACATCCTTATGGGACCACTGACACTGGCACCTTGGCAAAGTACCAAGCCTCTGATATTCTCACTTTTTCTGAAAACTCAAAACCCCATTTTCCCTTCCAAACAAGCAAAGCCACAAGACACCATAATATACCTTTTTCTAGACAAGGGAGCAGCTGTAGTTGCTGTTGAGGAGTATGCAAGGTTCTTTCAGCCCAGAGCCCCACACAGCTGGTCCCACAGAGTAAGAGGTCACTGCATTCGCTTGCTCACCCATGAGGAGAAGGTGCTCTGGGGCACCAGGGATGCTCTACATCCCTGCAGACATGGCAGATTTGCCAGGGATGGAAATCCTAGAAGTCAGGATACTGTGCAGATATTATAAATAGTAAATACAAGAGTATGTTGTTTGCTCCTGACAGACAATCTTGATTTGGTGCTTGCTAATGGTTACATAAATCCTGAAACCACAAGGAAGTTTGGGAAGATGGGCAGAGCCTTCAAGAGCACAGTGAGCAGTTTCCAATGTTTTCTTTGAAGAGGGGACAGGTTCCCTAATCTTCTGAAACAGAACCAAACAAAACCAAACCAAAAAGTAAACAAAACAAAACGCAAATAGAAGAATAAGGGGTGTAAATGAAAGAGTAAGGGAATTGTTACTTCTGTCAGGAGCTTATGGAGCTGAATTGTAAATGCACATCTAGACATCTGACAGCATCAGCCACACTAGTCTCATATACACACATCTGTTATCTTGATACTAGAGTGTTATAAAGCTGAGTAACTTTGGCATTGCACACTAAGGTTGCTGGCCAAATAATTCTTGCATAGGCTCAGTACTATGTTTATCAACTTTGTAGGGAAGTCCTATCAGGATGGCTTGGCCTTTTGACCTTTATCTACATCTTGAGCACACATTTCTGGCTGCAGTGGAAAAGTAGATCCAGCTTTGGCTCATAGTTGGGATATCTGCAATATTGGCTGTTTCTCAGAAGGGGTAACATGCAGTGGTGATTTCATTCTCTGGCTGAGTCTTTAAGGAAGAAGATTCAATACTATGCAAAGACCAAAAGCCTGTGAATGCCTGGCAGAACACTCTCTGAAGGGTCTCTGGTATTAACCCAACCCATGGAGAGGCAGGAGGCAGTTTGAGTGCATGTCAGGACTGGGACATGTCGACAAGATAAACCCTTTTTATGCTGACAGGAGGGTGCTGACATTATGCCAGTAGCATTAGTTGGCTCAGGATCTCTCCGGCTCTGATTTGCTCCAGGAGTTGGCAGCCTAAACCATGCTCCACAGCCAGCTCTTTGTGGTTGCCTCACTCCCCAATGCTCACGTTTGCTTTGGGTGTAGGAGGCTCTGGCCCTTATATGAGGACATTTCACAGCCAATTGCTCTGTGGCAGACAAAATCGTTGTGTGACATCATGCTGTTGGGATGTCCCTTTCTGCTCACTCTAACAGCATGTGGTAATGAGAAAATCCAGCTTGTGAACTCAGAAAGTCTGGAGATTCCTGCACTGGATGATTTTTTTTATAGGCTCCTTCAAAGACATCATGTACTGAATAGAAGCTGCTGACTGTCCTGCCTTTGAAGCAGGAGAGGACAGGAGAGAACTCACTTTCTAAGACATGACCCCCTTTCTCAGGCCTCCAACCCCTGCATATCAGTGCTAGGTCCTGAGCCACAACACTGCCAGAAGACATTACTTTTTATAGAAACCTCCCTTGTACAGAATGTTTAATGGCACAAACAAATTATTTCCTCTGATACACAGTGCACAGGTCTGCAATCCTTTGATACTTCTTTTTTATCCTTTCTTATTCCACCCTGGTTTCTGTAGCTAACCAAACTGCTCCTTCTCACTTCAGTTGCAGCTCAGCTCAACTCTACGCTTCTTGAGGTTTCCAGGCATCCAGGAAAAGAGGAGCAAAGTATCTGCTGTTGCTATTAAAAGAACTCATAAAATAAATTTAAAAAACATGAATAAAAGATCTACATGGCAAAAGGCACCATGCCTACAGCATGTGTGGATGAGGGCACGCATGGGATGTCCCCTATCACACAGACACTTTACAGGGGCAAAGAGAAAACTGCAGCATTGGTTCAAGCTTGACAAAATCTATATGTACCACCAAATAATGAACCATCTAAACCACAGAACTGTGGCCACACACACATGCATTCAAAGTGAGTTATTTTCAACATATGCCTTTCCTGCCTAGCATGTCAACTCTGGGCTCATCAGGCACAGAGGCAAGCTGTGTTAAATTCTGGGTAAAACTGCCACAGCAGAGAGAGATTTACAGCAACAGAGAGAGGGTGAGAGATAGGTACAGTGAGTTCAGCTGTCAAAACACGAGCAGTCCTCCTCCAGTTATCCAATTCTGCTGCTGCTCTTTACAGGTGACTAACAGGAGCCAGGGCTTGCTTGGACTGTTCTCCTCCTTCTCTATCTTGGCCCTGGAAGCTCCTGACTACATGTAGTTTAGTTTTCCCCTTGATCCCCAATGGACATGCACACTGCTCTGTGTGTGTGTGCATTAAACAGCTCGTAAACGCCACGGCTGAATTAGTGCCATGCCGTTGGCACAGACACTGGAGGGACCAGCAGGTGCTCTTGGATAGGTCCTACACAGCCGAGCTTTATTTCCAGCAGCAAGGAGGGAAGGTTTGGTAGCACAGAGATTAGAGATGTAGTGAGCTTCACAGGACATTTCCTTCCTCATCAAAGTGGGATAACTCAGAAGAGAAGGAGGTGAACAAAGATGTATCTTGGTAGTCTTTGTCTTTTTAGGAACACTCCTTGGAAGATTTGCTATTCAAGGAGTCAAGTGATCTGTCTCCTTTTGGAATATATATTATACACAGTATTTAACAATTTTCCTATAAGTTCATTTGTTTTATCTAGATACACTCTTTCATTTAAAGGGTAAAAAATCTATTTCAACACCATCCATAGAAGTATTATAATTGTGATATGTTGATAAATGAGTTTGAGCTGGAAGTCACCAATACAGAGTTGTAGCAGAGATAAGCCTTTTGATAGCAAGCAGCCTTAGAGATGTGTGTTAGCATATGGGATTTACGACACAAAACACAGGGTAAAACAAATTAGAAGGAAACAGGAGAGGTGCTCCAATAAAATTCCAAACAATCAAAAGAAGCAAGAAGAAGAAATAATTTTTTGTTAAAAGCAGTAGTATCTAAATCTCTAACATCTCATATGGGTTTCTCCCACCCTCAAATTCAGAAGTGCTACATACAAACTTGGAAATGTAGTAAATGCAAATACCTTGAAAGCAGTTTTGCTCATGGGCTCCAGTTATAAATCCTTAACATCTGGCCACTCTGTCCCAGAAGTGAATGTTTCTAGTACTTTACAATTGTAAAACACACATCAGAGCCACACACCTTAGCTAGTAAAACAACTAAAAAATACAGCCAGATTTTATGTGCCACTTGATGCTGCTGCAGCAGTGCAAAAATCAGCTTAATAAAGATTGCTTTGCATGAAATACTGCATTCATAGACCACCTCAAGGGACTCCACTGTCTCTGCTCCTCTGGGGCCCAGCTGGGAATTCCAGAGGGGAGGAAAAAAATACCCCAATGCCTTTGTTCAGAAAGTGGAGAGGTTTGTTTTTTGCTAAGAGCTGGCAAATAGGTCTCTCGTCTGCTGGGAGTCAATCTCTAGAAAATATGTTCCGCTGCTAATAAATTATTTTTTCTGTCACAAAATGAGACTCCAAGCTTAGACCATCAGGTGTTTCTGTATCTCTGCTCAACTTTTTGTACTTCTTTTTGAAAAAAGGATCTAATAAACTCACAGTTTATTAGAGTTACCTACCAACACAGTGTGTCCTCTAGACTGGTTAGCTCTCTTTATAGTGCCAAGAAATCTCCTAAAACATGAAGATCTAAAGTTTTCCAAAGAGCAACTTTTAACCAGAGTCAGAACTCAGCTCAACATCTCATCCCTAGTGCTGGGGGACATCTCACATTCCAGCACTTCTGTTGGCTACAACCTGCCCTGCCCCAGAGCTGCTGAGGAACACAGGTGACAGCAGAGGTAGCAATACTTCTCACTAAGGCAGAATTACTGCCTGACAAAATCATCAAAACCTCAGTAATCCTGGGATCATTCCTGGCCCAACTCTGCTGTGAAAACAGGGAAAGGCCATGGACACTGTAAGACAGTATGAAGAGCTCCATTGATTCTGCTGTGTGTATCCTGAACTGGACCTCTGGTTATTTAGCTGAACTCAGATATCCCTCTGACTATAAGTGGGAATTTGGTGTCATCTAAATAAGCCCTACAGGATCAGCTCTAACATCTTTATGTTCTTAGCTTCTTTGATGTGTTTATAACTACCCCTCTGGAACTGGCTAAAACTGTGGAAAAATGAGCAGTGAGTCTCTCCTGTGATTTCAGGCCAGGAGCCAGTGATTTATAGAAGCCTGAGGAGGGCATATGGACAGGTGTGTGGGTGTCCACACGTGCACATGTGTGGAAAGGTGATAGTAGCCTGGGGGACTGGAATTTATGGTCATTCCAGAAGTGCGTCAATGAATAAAACATTCATAATAACATTTAGGGCTAGACCAATAGAAATGGATTTATGAAGCCATTTAAGGAAAACACAAATAGACAGCAATTTATGAGGATGTGGGGAAATACATCATTAGAGTCAGGATGCACCATATAAACTCATCAACCCCTCAAGGATTTACAGCCACATACTGGAAACTACTACTGAAAGCAAGACTGAAGGTTGTATAAGCCCATCTCATCATACATCTGCTTTTCAGAGAAATCTCTGCCAGTGCAGCAGTGCTAGTGGAAACTTTGCAGCATTCACACCAAACTGACTGTCCCAGGTGTGGGAGCTACGCTTGGCCAGGCTAAGCCTTGCACTGTGGAAAACGAAGAGAAAAACAAAATATTCCCATCACCACAAAGGCAGGAGTCAGGACAGATTAAGATGAGTGGAGTCCATTGGCTCCTCTGGGTTCACTGAGGCTCCAGACAAACTGGAATTAATCCCACTGTGGGAAGCTAGATGTAAGCACAGCATCTGCACTTTTCTTGTGGCTTTTTCATCACAACCCCAAACCAATGCAACAAGTATCATCGAAGTGGTAATGCTCACCTTTCCTCTTGTAAAAGCCAGGAAGTAGGCAGAAATGAAGGAAATATGTGGTGACAGAGCAGCTCTTAAACCATAGGCACTGCTCCAGGGCTGAGGTCCAGCACAAGAACTGGAATTACATCTAATTACTCTTTATAAGTGGATATTTTTCCATGTGGATTTTTTGGCACATTCATTGTGTTCCATACTTTGGCAGGCAACTATGGTCCTAATTTAATGAAGGATTATGTGCAAAACTAAATTATACTAATTCACATGTTAGCATTTCAGTCAATTTCATCAGGGATGACTCTACAGAAAACAGTCTGTTAAAGCAAGAACGACTTCAGTCATAAAGAACTATCACAGAAGAATGTCTGTAAAAGTGACTTTCAAGATATTGGGGTGAATTATTTCTATATTTACATATAAATTATATATATACATACACACAAAAATATATATCTATTTACATGCATATATACATTTTTTATACAATTTGACTCATGAATTTTCTGAAAATGGAATTTAAACGGACTGGATTAAAAAGGATTGTAATTAAAGGTTGTATTCTGAGTGTTTCAGATCTGGTTTCACATGAGAGAAGAAGTATTTGTCCCAGGTACCCTTGATTCATTATCAATTAGAAGGATTAAGCAGTCTCTACTTGCTTTACTTGCTTCATTAATCATCTTTTTAATGATGCAAAAGAAGAAAAAAGAGGAGTGAAAAAGAAAAGAGAAAGGAAAGTAAATTTTAGGGAATAACGGATATAGAAAGTTCTGTGCACACTGCAGGATCAATCCATTACAATTGTCACATTTTTCAGGATCAAAATTAGTCTTTAATGGATAAAAATTCTGTGATGGATTAATGTCAACTTTGGGAACTTTCTCAGAGCTGGGAACTAATAACTTCTGAAAAACTTCATAGGCACTGTTGTATAAACAACCCCCACTGCAGGCATAGCCCTGCAAAAGTTTTCCCAGCTCGAACTGAATTCCTTGCGAGCCAAGACCAGCCATCCCTACAGAGTAACTTTGTACCTTATGAGAATAGAACCTTGAACCACTTGAAATAATCTGCAGTTCAGGACATCCTGGTCCACACTGTTTGGGGAAACATCCACACTCTTGGAGATACTCAAAACCTGCTTGTGGGGAAAGACCCAGAGATGCTGGAGAAGCTGGACCTGCTTTGACCAAGGGCTAGAGATGAGACCTCCAGAGGCCCCTCCAACCTAGGATATTCTATTCAACAGTTCTGCTTCACCACTTGAAATCTACTGCTCAGGCACACAGAGTGCTCCTTGGAAAGGTCATCTTACAACAGCCTGCCAATATTTTGTGTGTCCATCACTTTAATCTCCCAAACTCAGCACATTCTTAGGAGGTATACTCCTTTCAGTGCAAAAAGTTTCTCTAAGCTCAAGCTGCCTCTGCTGCAGGGCTGTTGTCTGAGCCACTCCCTAGGGATAGCTTCTGCCTGACAGTACCAAAGGACAGGAATCACCTTCCCTGCCTTCGGTCTTCTTAAAGTCAGAGTCTGGTCTATGAGAGACAGTCAATAGAGGAACAAAAAAAAATCCAGAAGAGAGTTCATTCCACTTTAAGACAACAGGGTTAAATTCTGCTTGGAGGTGCCTGCCTCTCTCCCTTGCCCACAGGCAGCCTTGGCAAGAGCTTTTGGACTGGGTTCTGCTGTTCAGGCAGTATGAGAGGTGAGCTCTTCAGGAAGTCAAACTGGAAAAAACTGGATGAAAATGGTAACATCTCCCTGTGACAAAAGGTTTGAGAGTACAGCACTGAGACATTCAGCAGTCTTTTCTAAGTAAGAGAAATTTCCTTTCTCTTCTCAGCATTAAACAGTGGAACTGATACTAAAAGGAGAAGTAGCAAGAGTCAAACATATAATTTCTGAATTTTCCTTCTCTGCAATGGACTGTTTTTGTTTTGCTTCCCATTGCTAGCCTCTGAGAACAAATATACTGCATTTTCACCACACGTTCACAAAGAGAAACATTTGCAGAGTGCTGAGTGTTGACCAGTGGGAACTGGAACACCTCCCAGCTGAATCTCTGTGAGCTAAAGTCTTTGCAACAAGAGGGCAGTGGTGCTCACAGAAGTAAAGAAAAACCAGGGGAGGGCAACAGCATTAAAAACTATCTTGTATCTGCAGCCAATTGTCAGCCACCACACATGGACACCCATCCCATTTCACTGGAAGGACATCAACAGTGAAGATGAGGGAGGGGAATTCCAACACACACCCAGGGCTAGCTCCAAAGGAATCATTCAGAGTTGTGTTTATTGCAGAGACTCCCCTGACTCAGGCTATATTAACCCCATTCATACCATGGCTGAAGATGAGAGTATTTTTATCCAAGGTACAAAACACAGATGGATGTGTTAGGAAAGAGCAATAGAAAAATAAGTGAAATGTGTTCTCTTAAGTGGATTATGCAATGTCAAAAGAAGTGTTAATTTTCTTCTTCCAATATAGAATATCTGATTAAAACAAATGCAAACTGCACGGAGTGCAATAAAAAACAAATGTTCCATTTTCCACATCTTCTTGATACAGCTGTTTGTTTTAAACATATAAAGATTAAGGGAACAATCTTGAATTTAATTAAATCCCAAAAGAACTAATGATATTTATGCATATTAAATTTTTAAAGGCACTTGTGGCTGTTCAGCCAATCATTCACTGGACTGTCATAACATGCCTCCCAACCCTAATTTAAATTAGAAAGAAGAGACCCATGAAAAAAAAATGTGCAGACAGTAACATTTTCACTGCACATATGTTTAAGAGATAAACGCCCCTCTAGCTTTAGAAGGCAACAAATCTAATAAATGGCCACATCATCATAATTCAACGATGGAAAAGACTCAGTGTTACAAATTTCAGATCTGCATCTCACAGGAAAGTAAATTAAAACATCAATTATAACCTTCTTTAAAGACTTTATAAGGGAAATATTGATGTCTTAACACAGAAACTCCCAAATCAATCTAGATGAAGCTGGGTGTTTCCCAGAGTTGTGTTATAGGGAGGGACCAGAATTTGGTGGTGCCATCTTTGGAGCATGGCAGGAAACCCTTTTGCTTCTCTCCTTCTCTAGTAAGTTTATGCCCTTCTGTAGTCCTGTACCTTCAGTGAATCAACAGCTACCTTAGGACCTGGGTCTCTGATGAAGACTTCTCAGTGAGAGGAAAAAAGCTCTCCTTCTCTTTCAGCAATAAATCAAGAAAGTCTCTGACATCGTCCTGAGTAAGACTCTCAGCACTGGTGAAGCCACACCTCAAATCCCGTGTCCTGTTCTGGACCACTCACTACAGCAAAGACATTGAGAGTGTCCAGAGAAGAGCAACAGAGCTGGGGAAGTTCACAAGTTCTGTGAGGAATGGCTGAGGGAGCTGGGGGTGTTTAGCCTGGAGAAAAGGATGCTCAGGGGAGACCTCATCACTCTCTACAACTGCCTGAAAGATGGCTGTAGTAAGGAGTGGGTTGGTCTCTTCTCCCTGGTGACAAGCAATAGAACAGGAGGAAATAGTCTCAAATTGTGCCAGGGGACATTTAGATTAAATATTGGGAAAAATCTCTTCACTGAAAGGATAGCCATGCACTGGAACAGGCTGCCAGGGAAGTGGTGGAATCACCACCCCTACTTGGGTACAAAGTTTGGGAGTAAACATGGCAGTGCTAGGCTGACATGCAGACTCAATGATCTTAGAGGTCTTTTACAACCTTAGTGATTCTATGATTCTATGATTCTGTTTCTGGTCCAAAATTACAGTTGCTGAACTTTATCTCTTGTTACTAAGTTGTTTGTAAATGCAGGCTGAAAGGTTGCAAGATTCTTCCATCTGGTGTAACTTCCCCTCTTTATGCAATCAATATTTTGCTATCTCAGTTCATACAGTCACCTCTCCTACCTCAAAAAACAGACTCCTCCTTCCTACATCTCCTAAACACTAACAAATAGGTTTCCTGTTCCACCTACCTTTCAGCATTGCCATACAGCATTAACCAGATATAACTCCGAAAGCTCAAAAAAGTACAGCTTCTTATGAAACAGAAACCCCCAGATTTGCTCCTTCTTTTCTCACATAAAATTCTGCTGATTTTCTCAAGAAAGGATTCAAATCCTATTTAGAAAAACACTTCATTGCCTATGGCTAAGCCTGTTTTTGTGGTTTATCAATCATAACAGGAAAAAAACCAACTATTAAGTTCTGCTGTTTTCCTGTTTATGAGAGACCATTGCTTTGCTGATAATACACAGCCTTTGCCAGGCACTTACCCATCAAAAGCTCCAGCCAAAACTGGTCTGTTTCTGGCTTGTAGGGTCGGTTGAAGTCAATCTGGATTTGGAAAGCCTGTCCCCGACGTACTATCAGCCTGGGGTTGTAGTACTTGTCAGTGTGGTGTTCCTGCTTGTTGATCTCTTGAGGCTCCTTGAACATATAAATATCCACAACACGCAGGTAATCTGCAGAGACACGTAAACAAACGGAGGGGGAAGGTGTCAGTGTGCTGAAATGTCAGTATTGGTGCCAACACCATTAGAGGCCCTGTCCTCTCATCTCCAGGGAAGGAATACCATGCAACAGGAACGTGCTGGATCTGTCTGGGGCTTACATGCTCCTGGCTGAGAAGACACTTCTCTGTCCACCGGCCATTTTCATTTCACAGAGGCTAAAAGGCTTCAAGTGCATGGTGAGAGCAACCACAGAAAGATCAGTTTGCTAGGTGTTGGAAGCTGAATGACCCCAAGGAGAGTCTGGACCCATCTTTCCATTGGCATTGGCTTTCCACAAATCTGGGCGTTGCTGTCACAAGTTTACCAGAGCAATCAGTGAGACTTTGATGGCTGGGGCGTGTCTCCCTTCCTGCAGCCCCCTATTTGTAAAATGCAAATTCACAGGGGTTTTGTGACAATGTTGTTTGCAAAATGCTACCAGTTCTGAGAGCTGAAGAGCCTGAGAGGCAGTTAATGATCTTGCATTCAGCTGAGAGCCTGGATTGCCTGTATTAGATAAGGTTTGGGTGTACTGTATGTCTTGTCTCAGCTTCTCAGTACACCTCCACTGCTATTAGTGTCTCCTTATGAAAACTAAATATAACATTACAGCATATAATTACAGCATAGAGTTACAGGCAAGCAGCAGTAGGTATCTATAACATGCAGAGGCAAAGCTTTCTCTCTTCAAATTCAGGCTGCCTAAAGGGTTATAGCAAACTAGAAGTAGTTTGTTCAGCAAATGACCTGTGTGGGGTGGCACTGGGGATAGCCATAGGCACTTGCAGTCACCATAAGCTACATGACTGTACCACACCATGAATCTGCACAGTGAGAGTCTTCTCACACTATAAGAAACCACATGAAAATGAACTGGACATTGTTCTTTCACCTGCATGCTTTGGCACATAATCATGAAACTTCTGCTAGGAGGAGCAGGACCATTACTTACTCACCACCGGGAGAGAGACAGGAGAGTAAAGCTAGATTTGCAGCTCTCAGCTTGTCTTCCAGGTGCTGACAGTTAGAAACAAGCTAATTCCTGCATTTTATACTTAGAGTGACAGAGCCAAACTCATGCCTGGGAAAAAGAGCTGCACATTTACAGCAGCTGGTGGAGCTGTGTGTACTTGTGATGGTGGCTAATTTGGCCTTCTACTAAGCACATTGTGGGCAAGAATGATGTGCTCAGTAAATGAGTCGGACATTCAAGTCACTGAGGGCTGAATGTAGCCCCTTTCACAGAAGCTCAGCACAATTGTTAGATTCGTCAATTCTGGACAAGCAGCAGAGCCCTGCAGGCAGCACCTTCCCTGGATGGGAAGCATGGTCAGGATGGTCCTTCTGCTCCAGCCTAGGCTCTGGGCAACAGCTAATGGGAGACAGGGCAGTAATGGCAATGCAAGTAGGTCCCACTCCTGCTTGCATCATCCCTCAGATCCCTATCTGTGTTCTTTAAGAAACAGAAGGAAAGGAATATGCCTGAAGACACAGCATGATAAGGAACCTTTCATGGAAAAGCCCTGCATAATTGAACCCAAACCCATCTGTCTTCTGCTAACCCTAACCTGCTGTCTTGGGGTGACTAGAATACTCTTTTCAATCCTGAGTCAGGCTTAAAGTCCCATGACAACATTATTGTTATTCTCTGCTCAATTCACCAGGCTTCTGGAGTAACTCCTGTAAAAACCCACTGACTTTAGCACTGATCAGAAAACATGTTCATTGCCCCTCTATGAAGTAGGGCATGTCTTCACCTCCCTCTTTGCAAAATTTACCAATGCTCCCTCAAAATTGCTGACAAAACTCACAATTGAAATACATGAGGCAGGAATTTTATGTACAGGGGTAAAGCAGGGACAGGGGAGAATCTCTCCCCTTATATCTTTCAAACCCATCTGGGCCGAAAGCACTACATGTAAAAGCTGTGTATTTTGGGGTTCTGCTTTGAAGAATGAAGCTGTCAATAAAAATCTGGCTCAGCTTCTCCCTCATTCCAAGCAGGCATAAAAACAGAGCTGAGGGTTTGTTTTATTTTCATCTCCTGTTTTGTAATAAAAGGCAACAGTGACCTCACCCTTCCTCTGCATGTTAGCCCATTGAAGGAACGGCAAAGCTAAGCCACCCTGGGCTTTCATTTCAGCTTTTGCTTCATTTTATCACAGGACTTTACACAGCTCCTGTCAGAACATAGCCATACACATCTGCAAAAAAACACATTTCATTTTTGGTCCCAGTGTTAAAATGTACGTTTAGCTTGCTAGTTGAAGATAACCCATGGCTGAGCCTGTGCTAATTACAGTAATGGTAATTATGAAGAGCAAAACACAAGCAGGGTAATGGGATGTGCTAAGACCAGCACCAGAGTGTGATCCAAAGGGAAGCTCCAGGCGATGCTCATCTGTGAGTGACAGGTGGCCAATCGAGATCTCCTTTGAAGTCAGGTCCACTCGAGGCTTTGCCTGTAGCCTGGTCTTTTGTCCAGTGCAAGCAGGTTTGCTGCACAAGAGGCAACAGTGTGATGCCTTCTTAAGGCTTGTGTAAGCTTGCAGGGAAATAAACCAGCACAAGGTTGGGCAGTTTTTCAAATAAAAAGAATAGCCTTCAAACATCAGGTTTCCTCAGAAAACCAGAGAGGAAGGGCTTTGAATTATTACAAAAAAATAGCGTGAATTTCCAAAGGAAGTGCCCATCACTTCGCTAGCAGGGGAAGCACAAATGCCTGGCGAGCCACCGGACTCTGCCAAGGAGAGTGGGATGTCAGGGCTGTGTCCTCCCACCGAGCCCACCCACGACACACTGTGGTGAGATGAGCTGGCCGGGACGAGCCGGGGGGAGGACACGGCACAGGGATGTTCCCGGGGACAAAGGCTTCCTGCCGAAGAAGCGCTCCGTGCCCCTGATGAGCATCTCCTCCGGCAGGCAAGGCGGCTCCGGCGGCAGGCAGCCCACTGGCCGGGCTGGGGATGCAGCCCGCCCTGGCAGCCGCCGTGCTCGCCCCGGCTGTGATTCAGCCCTGTAGAAGTGGGTGTCAGCAGAGAGCCAGGCAAGCACAGGGTCTTACCTCATCCGAGAGTAGTAGCTAAAATAGGTCAAATGAATCACACCCTAAAAATGCCTGTTTCTCTCTGTTGGCTGTCAAGGGAAACGAGGGTGAGTAGCTCAGCTGTAGACTCCTACACTGCACAGATCAAGGGCAGAATTCAGTTAAATTTAGGCATCTAAATGATGTGAGCCTGGTATGTAACTTCTTATTATGGCCAGTTGATGGCTGGTTGCTGCAGTCAGTGGAACTGAGAGAAGGGTACAGATCACCATGGAACTGTCATCCAGTGACTCTCTGGACAACCTGTGCCCTCACCTCCACTCACTGGATGGCTCTGTGTTGACTACAATCTGACACAAGTGAAGACACAGGTGTTTAGATGTTTATATCAGGTGTCTAAAGGCTGAAAATACCTCTGTTGTAACAGCAGAGATAAAAGTATTTACATGCTTTTTTTCAGTGTGTTATGGCACCAAAATCTGGGAATCACTACAGAAAAATCTGGACAGCCCAGAAATGTAGGGGTGTGCAGGAGAAGGGGAAGGTGTCGCAAGCAGCTCTCTGCCAGGATGTGCTCGCAGCTCTAAAGCCTCATCACACTACGCTGCTCCTGTTCTGCCCATGGATCCCCCAAGCACAACACTGAGAGTGCTCTGGGGCAAGCTCAGCTCCTGAATGTCAGGTCGAGCTCCATGGGGCAATAAACCTTTAATGTGGTCTGACTTAAGCATCCTACCCCAAACAGTATGTCCAGGGACCACACTTGTAAGCTGTGGTATCAGCTGGTACCACAGGCTTAGATCACTGCTGATGTGCACCAAACAGGAATGCTGCTACAGTCCCTTCAGGGACCCTTCAGGCCACCCCTTGTATATTTTTGCTACAAGCATTGGAAGGAATTGCACAGCAGAGCTGATTCAGCTGTACAAAAACTGTTTTGCTATTACACACAGATTTATTTTTCAGCCATACCAGTCCTATATCAGGTTTACTCAGTGGCCACACAAACTCTTGGCTTGGACAAGGGATGTTCTTCTCAACAATAGCATCACCTTAAGGACATGTTGGGCTCCTGCCTCAACTCACTTGACCCTAAACATTCCTAAGCTTCCACTGCCTTTCTGAAAAGCAGGAGGCTACCGCCCACAAGCACCAAACTTCATTCAGAGCCTGATGTGAAGCACATCAAAAAGCAACAGGAACTTTCTCTTGGTACTGGTGGGCTTTAGCTACAGGCTGCATTCCTTCTAAGGTATTCCACAGTTATACATCTCCAGTTTCTGTGAGCATGTTGGGTTTGAAACAGTGTCTAGCCAGGACCTGAACTGCATTGCATTTGACAATTTAAACACACACACTTGCCCCAGAGCTACAGGGTTGTCAGAACGGGTTCAAGCAAAATTTCTGCAGTCTTAACATGCCAGTTGGTTTGCTCAGGCATTTTTTTAAAAATAAATACTTCTAAAAGAAATGTGTTTGTATTAAAATGGGGGTGGGGAGGGGTGTGTGGGGACGGGAGTGTGGTTAAGGCACATGATTAGGATTACAGAAATAATGCTTTGCAACTTGTCACTTAAAATCTCTTTGCCTGCTTCCCAATGTGTGAAACTCAGTAATTAATTCTTGTCCACATTTATTAAGCATTCCTTAAACTCTGGATGAAAAGTCTCCTATGAGCATTAAACAGTATTACATCCAGCTACCCTGAGTAGCCACATTCAACAAGTTCTGCTGTCCAATTCAAATAGGCAAAAAAGTTAACATCACTTCATTAATGAGTCATTCAGAAGTTAATCGTGTTTTCTTTTAAACCAGATCTTGCATATTTTTTATTTCTGATTGACTCCAAAGAGCTGACACTGAGAACATACTTTGATTTGTCTATTCTCTACCATAGTATTGTTTTGTTTCCCCAGCCAAATTATGGAAGCTTTTTTTACAGGAGAATAAAAAATCATATGAGTATTCCTTTTAGTCTCATGTAATTTTTTTGTGAGTGAGCTGAACATACATAGCAAAAGTTTTCCCTGCTAGACAATATTTTGCAGCAGTTTCACAGGCATATAGGCCATATAAATGAGACGGGCCATTAAGAGAACAGACTCCTTCTGACACTTCACTCCAATGCTGCCACAGCCATGCCTGAAGCCAGTAGGTCCTTAAAGTGATTCTGTGATTGTGATCAAACTGGAGAAACTCATTCTTGCCTTTTTTTAACCAGTCCTACAGTTCAAGCTGATAACTGGTCACTCAGCTTCTTTACTCCTCACTTTCCCTACCCATAACCCATGCTAACACTTCCATACATATAGGTGGTTTCAGTAAGTTTTCACGTGAGCAGCAAGAAAACTCAGAATTGCAAAGATGTAAGGAAAAAGTGGTTTGGATTTAGTTCACAGACCTCTGCTAAGAGTACGGAAGATGTAAAAATATATTTATGGATTAATTGTACACCGTACCTCTAGGATTAAATCCTCTAGGTATCAATCCAAAAGCTTCCATCTCAGGAACCTCATTTTCTTCATCGTTGGAGTAGTTTGGTGGGATGGCTCTTCTCCCGTTCAAAGGAGGTTTATTCTCATTGGTGCTCGTTGTTTCAGACATCCTGTACTAAAAAAGTTGTAATAGCATGAAAGAAAGAGTGCAAGGAAAAAAACAAACATGAGTTAGCATGGCACGTGCAAGATGGGAGAAGCCAAAAAAGCAATGTGGGGTACCAGTGAGCTACACATTTTTAGACTTACATAAATAAAACCTGAGAGGCAGAAAACATCAGTCTAATGATAAGTACAGCTCTCTAAGGATTGGAAGGCATTTTGTGTTCATCAAAACACATGAATAAGAGAAGAAGGAGGGGGCGGGAGAAGGAGAGGGAAGTCTAACACAGAAGTATTTGCCTAGGAGAAGCAGGGCACTAAAAACATTAGGAAGTTTCAGGTAAAAGAACTGGAAAATCTTTCATTCTCTCATCCTCCATAAAAGCATTATTGAATCCAAAATAGCAAATTATATTTTCAGAAAGTGCATCACACACTACCTCTCCCTAATAAAAATGACATTATAAGTCATACTGCAATCAAGCCAAATATTACAGCCTACAACAGTCTGTGGATGATAAGTGGAGAATTGTATTTTTGTCCCTGTGCACACAAATACCCAATAACTACAGGGCTAACTCCTGCACCCAGACAATCCACTTTTGAGAAAAAGAGGGAGAGGGGGAACAGAGAGGGAGGTAAAAGGGAAAAAAGGAAAAGAAAAAAGCACTTATCCACTTATTTCTCTCCCATTGATGTCCTTAAGGGAAATCTTAGATGTAGGCTGATCAGAGACTTCTTTTTGAGCTACTCAAAACTGCTTTCACATCTATTTCAGTGTAAGTATGTAGCAGTGAAAAAGCCATGCAACCCTTCTAAGAAAATATTAATGACTGAGAAGAAAACTTCTACCCAAGGCCCCTGAAAACAGCAATTTAAAATGTAGCATTTATTTAATAGAAGTTAGCTCTAAAATGAAGTTATCAAGGATACCTTCTTTTCAGATAGTCTTTTCTTTTTTTCTTCTCCCTTGCAGAATTTCTGCAGTGCAATAGAAGCAGGGGAAAATTTGGGGGCTTTTAAGTAACCTCTCTGTATCCTCCTCCTTCCTGTTGCAGTAGGACAATACTAAAAAGATTGCCAAGCCCTCCCCACACCACCTCGGAGCATTTGTCATCACAGCTGGGATGTCTTTTCTTCCTCCTTCCCCTCCCTGCCTTTCTTACCCCAGCTCTGGTCACCAGGAACATTTCAGGATGTTTGTGCTAAGGAAACAACTTGGGCATTGAAGTTTCAATTCTTTTTGAGACAAAGTAGGAGTGCTTATGGCACAAGAGCATATGAGATGGGAGACTGGAGGGGATTTTCTGAGGCACATAGTGCTTACCATAGCCATGCTTACCATGTCTCCAGTCTTTGATGGTGTCTCTGCCTCAGGGAGCCTGTGATGCAGCTTCAGGTGGCAGTTTTCAAGAATCCTCTCAGGCAGACACAGTGATGGTTCCCCTGCTTGGTCCTTTCAGAGGACTGCAGGACACATGAACACGGAGAGCTCATTGGCAACCCAGCTTTTTCTAGAGACTTTGTGCTGTCCAGGACAATGAAGGTGTTTTGCACCACACAGCTATATTTGAGTCAAATGACCTTCAGCTCTTGCCCATGATAAAATGTGCATCACCTGACAGGTCTGGGGCTGCACCTTATGGGAGCTTTTTAGCTTCATGTCAGCTTTCTTCAGTTTCATCAAGCTCTAAGATAACTGGAGGCTTGTGACACCTCCCCTGTCAGACATAACTCCACAGACCAATGGAGCTACATGAAGAAAAAGCAACAGACAGGGAAGAATTCAGGCCTATGATCTGTCAGCTGCTGCTGTTTGGCAGCAAAGGTAGAAATCACCTACTGGGAACATGCATGGGCAGTGGAGAGCTTCTCTTACCACACGACACTCACCAAGGGCATGCATTTGCCTCTGCTGCAGAGCAGATGAAGGAACAAGGAGACACAGTGAAAACAACTCTACTGCCTTTCAGGCAGCTATGACTTCCAGCCCCAGAGCACCAGAGAAGCCTCAAACCCCCACTGGCTAAACACCACTGAAATCAAGGCAGAGGGCAGAAAAGAAGAGAATTGGGTCACATATCTGTAATGGGAAGCAGCAAGTAAATCATCTGGAAGACAGGACCCCTGTCCTACCTCCCTTGGGATTTCCCAGCCACAGCAAGATAGTTCCAGACAGGTCAGGACACATGCAGAGTGTGGGTCAGAGATCCGAGCTGGGCACCTGGGAGCATCACGGCTGCACCAGCACGGCATTGTAGGTGGGATAAGGAGCTTGCTAGGGCTGATTGCCAAGGCACGGCATGGACCTGCAGCAGTTTTGGGGGCAGCCTGATTACCTTCACAAAAGTGTTGCACTATGCTTTCTCACAGCTGAAGGGTATGAGAAAATTGCTGAACACTGTTTGGCCTGTAGCACAGAATGCCACCTGGCTGGACGACTCCCCTTCCCCTGTCCTGCTCTCCCAGGAGTGCAAACACCCTTAGGGGAGAGATTTGATCCCATCACATGCATCCTGAGCTGCAATTGCCATTGACTCACTTTTACACAGATGGGCCTTTTGGTAACCATCTGGAGGGCAAGCAGCACCCCTGGCACCCGGGAGCACAATGAGCTTTCTGGGGGAGGAGGCTGGTTGCCAATTTTCTTTTCTTTTCTTTTCTTTTTTTCCCGCTTGCATACACGTTTCTATGTGGCGTGTTATGCTTTGTGCCTGTCTCTCCCACTTCTAGCCAGCACTTCAGTTCCCAAAATTGCAGCTGCTGTGACGATGTTACAAAAACTGATATAAATATTGCCTCGGTGCCATGCCTGCTGGAGGCCTGCAACACAAACAAGAAACACCGTCTCCCAAGGAAGTCATGTGCTTCCCCAAGTGGCTGCGGTGCTGTCAGAGCCAGGAGGAAATCTTTCCGTCAGAGCGGGGACTGGAGCGAGCGGATGCAGCAGAACAGATCCCGCTCCAGCCATCGCACCTCAACAGGCAGCGATTCCCGGTGTCTCCAGGCATGGCACTCTGGGGCTTTCGGCAGAAGCCACCGATCACACAGAAAGTGGGGAGGCCAAAATTTTTGGTGGCAGTGGCAGGAGTGGGACTTTGCATCCAGGGAGAGTAATGTTTTGCAGGCTGTGATTTATTTATTTCGTGGGGAGAGATGTAAATTCATGCTTATGACAGCTCCAGATGGCAGGTATTTTCTCATTACCTTGACTCCTTAGCATTTGCTATCCCTTGCCTATTAGACTGCACTGGCCTTAATTTAACTTCCATGGTTCCAGACTACTGACGTCAGGGCTGATGCAGGAGGGGGTACGGAAAACACAAAACCCCTGATTTTCCTGTAGGGCGTTATGTTTAATGAATGATGCACTGGGATGACCGGTGGAAGAGCGTTCTCTTCTGCACAGCGCCCTGTGGGGAACTGTGAGCCCATATCCACTTCTCAGAGCAGCCTTCAGATGCTCGTGGCCTCTGCCAAAGACCTTTGCAGTCACAGGCACTCTTCCCACAGCAGTGGACTTTGGATGATGGACAGCCCTTCCTCCCTAACCCCACAGAAAAGCCCTTAAATGGCTGCAAAGCTTGCACCCTAAAGGGTTATCTAAAATGTACCTTCCTGTTGTTGCCAGAGCCAGGGCTGCTCTGTTCCAAGTCCTCCCATGCCAGATAGGAGTTTGTGGGGGAAAAACCACACAAGTCAGTAAAGCTTTACAGCCAGAGGAGAGGTGCCAAGATCTGTCACAGGCAAACTGATCAGCCAGGTGCTCACATAAATGGATTGCTGTGCTGTGTGCCAGTGACTAGATGGGAGGGATGTTTTGCCTGATGTAGCTACACCAAGCACTCCTCGGGAGCAGCTGAGCATTGTAAAGCTCTCCAACAGGGTGGTTTAATTTCTTCTTCTTTTTTTTAAAATATCACCCCTGTGCTATTTGCAGTGTAGATGGATGTACAGATCCACTGGAACATTATACTACAGCATGTGCACAAGAGTACCTGCCAAGAGTACCTGCACTGGAGTATATCATCCTCAAGAAACCAAACTCTCTCAGCTCTGGCCTTCTATACACAATAACACAAGTGTGCCTCTTTCTTGTCGTCTCACAGCTTTACTTAGGAACCTGCATTCTTTCTTAGGCATCAAGTCTTGTCTTTCCCTTTTGTCTGCATCAGTACTTGTCTTCCATGAATTCATGTTCCTCTTCCTGTGATGCTCTGCCTCACCAAGGCAGAGTAGAGCAGATCCTAGAAGAAAAAAACCCAAACTAATAGAAATGTTATTTTTAAACAGAAGGGATTTTCAGAAGTCTTCATTTGGTGTTTTTGTTTGCATGTTTTGCTTTGTATTTTTTAAAAGAAACAAACCCAGTTAATATATCTGTGTGTAACAGCAGCTCTGGTTACCACACATAGAGGAATATATTTTAAGTTAATTCTGAAAACTCAAAAGGCCTAGCTCTGAAATATGGTATGTGTACACATGTCTGTATGTGTGAAAGAGGGGCAGAGGCAGAGAGAGATAAAATGGCAGCTCTTCAGATGGTAGAACATTTGGAAGGGGATATAGGGCCAGTGTTCAAAAGATATTGTTGCAAATGTTTCTGTTGCAGGAAGAAAAATACCATAGATGTATATATTCATACACATATTCTGCTAGGAAAACATGGCTTAGGAAGTTTTACTCTTCTCTGGAAAATTGTTGTTCCAAACTAAAAGCCTAAATTCAAGCTGTAGATCTTTACAAGCATCTACATCTGTGCTGGCCATCTTAGGCTCCCTTTATCCTCCGCACAGATCTAGTCTAGGCAGTGATTCATCTCCTCCTACAGCAGACATGTAAATAGGTCAGATGAATCATGGCCTAAAAGTGCCTGCTCCCTGTATTGACTGCAAAGGGAGCTTGGGGTGATGGGTTTTGCCATATGTGTCTACACTGCTGATGTCTGCAGTGAGAGGAGATATATCCTAGGCTAGGTGCAGGAGCAGAAAAACATTTTATTTTGGTTTTGAGGCCTGACTTTCAAGTGCTAAATTATCCTTTACTTTTATGGAAATACTGCTGCAAGTCACTATCAGTGATACATAGTGTATCGTTCAATACATTTTTTTTCTATCAGAATGTGTGTCTGCCAGTGCCAATTATATAAAATGTATTTCTTACAGTGTGTCAGATTACAGCAAAGTATACACAAGCTCAGGAAAACACATGCATCTTTTTATACTCATTTGTGAAGCTGTTCTGTTCCTTCAAACAGAAATATAACTATACCATGTAGTAACTGCAGCAAAATACAATAGTAGTAATAATAATAATAACAGTAATAATAATAATAATAATAATAGCAATAACTACTGTTATGAACATAGAATCCATAGTTCCCACTCCTATTCTTACTCACATCTGAGTCCAAAGAATTCTGTTGGTTGGATACCAGGAACTCCCCTAGTTTCTTTTACAGGAAAAGTAAGACAGGAGCCAAGCAAGGGCAGAGCGGTCTGTCATAAGGGGCAATATTCACAGTCTCCAGCTAAATTTACTGATTTATGTTTTGCTGGAGTTGAGGCCTTGAAAGATGAAAGAAATCTCTCAAAAGTGGGATTAGACAACCTCTGCTGGCCAGCTGACCCAGAAGCTGATAGGGACACAAAGACTGTGAGCCTCAGATATTTATTTATACCCCAAAAGAAAAGGGCAGGACATCCATGCAAAGCCATAAGTACCTAGACACTTAAGCAGGAAAGATCATTTTAGATACAACAATTGTCTGAATAAATTTCACCACAAGTACCATGTGCCCGGGCCACGGAAACTTTCCTCTCTTAAGCAATTCTTTCAGTCTTCTTAAACCCATCTACCCAAATAAGCCCTTGGCTTGGGGATCAACCCTACTTGATCTGTCAGACAATGAGACTGAGAAAAGAGATTGTAACTTGAAGAGCAGGGCAACAGAGTATGATTCCCATTCATAAACTATTTCTAGGTATCTACTCCCTTTTGAACAACCACTATTTCTAGAGACAGGCAGAACAAGCAATATATTCAGTCTGGTAAGACTTTGTCTATCATTCTTGCTATATACTCACAGAGCTGCTTGAATTTTTCCCAGTGCATCAGCCTCCTTTTAGTGAAGGCTGATTCCACAAGACTGAAACTTTTTCAAGAAAATGGCAATTGATTATGGTAATATAGTTAGTAAAAAGTTACCAAAACATGCTTAGCTTTAATTTGCAAATTTTATCGTTTAAGTTTAAGCTTTTAAGTTAAGTCCTCAGGTAGTGGGATGTCCATGGCAGAGTAGGCTTGAAGGTAACATTAAAATTCCTGCAAAGACCCATGACTTTAAGTAGCTGCAGCTTAGTTCTGCACCCTGGATGGCTGCTGCAGAGCTACAGCCCTCAGCTCCAGAGGGGCTCAGCTATAATGTACAGCATCAGATGAAAATGATGGTGCTGTGCCCAAACTACCTGGTTCCAGTATGGAATCATCTTGGATACATCAAAGGCAGAACCAACAAGTCAAGGAAAACCCAAACCACCTACAAGCAAAAGTATAGGGTCCATGCCCTGCATTTCTGAAGCACTTGCAGCAAAGACCTGGTACAAGACACTTGAGATGTCCCTACCTAAATCCAATTGGACTGAGCAGGGTTTAGTAGATCCAGGTCTACTTTGTGCACAGATGAATATCCTTGTTTTACTGCTCAGCTGGGAAGCATGTTCACAGAACACTGCATCTCAGCCAAGAGGGTAGGCCAGACCACAGCTCTTTTCTGTATCCAGGGTAGGGGTGGTAATACACAACCCAGGCAATCTCACATGCTTAGTTAACAGTTGCTTCTAATTAATTTAGTAGCATATGTGGACATGCAATATTTCAATCTTAATGTCTCAAATAGTTTCAACATTACTGACACACAATATTTCAAGTATGCTCAATTACAAGATTTCTGGAAATAAAGATCTCCTAAATTTCATTAAAAGATAAAACTTCCTGTTCCAGTTCAGAACAAGAACACATTTTAAAATGCCTGAATGTCTTGTAGAACAGCTTTTCTTCTTAATACAAACACAGATGTAATGTGTAGGCCCATACCCAACAAAACACTTAAGCACATCTTAACTTCAGTCGTGTAATTCCATCTTCAGGCATGTGCCTAAACCCTGTAATGGGTTCGACTCTACCAAACCAAGGCTGTACCATATCTGTTTGTACAGAAACACTTAAGCTGCCTGTTGATGTTGCATTTCTGCAACATGAAATTGTAGTTTAACATGTTTTTACTGCAATTTCTTCTTGACCACTTCAAAGATGGTTGCCAGAGAGGGTTGTTGATTCATTTTTCAGTCCCAAGACTGACCTTACCTCTTTGTAAATGAACTGAGTAATTGTTTATTCAAGGAAATGTGCAATCTTTTGAGAAATGGGTTCAAATGTGGATTGTAAAACATTGCAACTGGTTGGTTGGTTAATGGCAGATGTTCTGGAGGGAAAAGGGAAATCAAAAGTATGAATCATTATCCAGATGAAGTTCAAAAGTAATTCGAAATTCATTTCATAATCACAGATGTGAGCCAAATAAACCCATCCAGCACAAGCTGCAAGCTTTGATTTTTGTCAAGTCTGCAAGTTCTTTCCTTTGCTATTCCCACTATAACCTTTGGAGTGTGGCTAAAAATTATTAATATATAAAATATTAGAATAAATTATTGCCTTCTAAATGCTCTATATACCTGTCTCTTTCTATAGCATTGTGCTGCATCCAGAAAATTACTGTCAATGTCCACAGTGGAATACAAATACTTTTCCCTTTGGGCTTGTAGTGAGCTCATGGTTGGAATAAAGATAAAAGTCAGAGCAGCTGAGAGTGCATCAGGAGTGCAACTCCAGCATGCACTCACAGCAAAGTCCCTGGACCCTCAGCTGAAGTGAAAGCCCTATGTTAGAAAGAACAGGCATGCACAGTATTTCTCTTACATGACTCTGTAAATCCTGTCAGGGTTGGACCTGGTCCAAGGTAAAAGCCACAGTCAACAGGTGTTCTCTTCATTTGAGGCTTATCCAGCCTCTCACACAATTCCACTTCTGGTGGTGTGCCCCTAATAGATCAATCCAAAACTCAACAGAGTTTCAGTTGTGCTGTTTAGACTGTGAGCCTGCAAGAAGGCATGTTAGGACAAAACTCTGCAGGCAGATATCTTGTCCTTGATCCCTTGGTTTATCTCTGGTCTCTGGCCCATCCCTCTCTCAGCTGTAATCTTCACAAACTTTTGCAGCTACCATAGGAATGGTATGATCTTTCACACTTTTCCTTTCAAGCCCTTTTCTTCAACAGCCTTACACTGCTTTTGATTTGCTTTCGAAGCATCAATGGTTGGTTGCTGGGGGAGCATTTACTGCTTCACGAAAAAGCAGCAGTGCGAGCAAAACAGGAATTGATCGATCTTTTATATTAAAGGATCATTTTTTCAGAAAGACCCTTGGAATTCTTAATCTTCAGACTAGTAAAATATTATAGGTTGTTCAACTCATACAAAAATAAAGGACTCACTGGCTGTAGTTGAGATGTCTTCACCCAAGTGCCTTGCTTGCCTGGGATTCCGCCTGAGAGTCTGTAGTTCCTGTAATTTGCACAAATAATTCCTTAGATATGTGCATAAAACATGGTATAAAAACCATGTTAGGAAACTATAAAAAATGGGGTAGTAAAGTTAGGCTGAAGAAGTAGCCAATAGATTTTCCAGTAAGAGCATAAACATATTATAAAGGCGCCCATTGGAATATATAGATGAAAACATGTTCTTTTAAAGTCCTGTCCCATAAAATGGTCCATGTCACCATCTTGCAGTTTGCTTTCCCACCTCTCCCTTGCAAGTCAGACAGATAATCAATGAACAGAAAGAATATTATAACACCATAAAAGTTTCTAGTCAAGGATAATGAGAATCAAGTAAATTGAACAAATGGTTTTAGAATGACCAATAAGCTGAATTTCTTTGCATTATACCACAATAATTTTTTACCAAGATCATGCATTCAATAAAAGCAAAGTTGATTTGTGGATCTCTAAAGGAAAAAGTTGGGACAAGTAAGCAAATTGGAATGTCCTACTTGTTCAACTTTTCCCATTGGTAGAGACAATGCCTTGATAATACTTCTGTACCTGCTGATGGTCAGAGTTCAAATGTTGACTCTCTAGCTCACTGACACTACATTTTCTGTTGCATTCAATGGCAAATATATTTTTTTGTGCCTGTTAAAAACCATTAGGACCTCTTTAAGAAATGTGGCTCAAAGGAAATACTTGATTTGTGGGTTTAAAAATTATGAAAAACCTCGGAATGTGTAGAGAGGCCAGTGTTGCAGTGTTATCTAATGAACGTGACTCTAAGGTCATGTTTATTGTCACAAATACCACAGCTTTTCACAAAGGCAACAGAAATATACATGCAAAGCTTCAGCAATAACGCAAATTATGATCTAAACTCACTGTAGCCATGATATCTTTTAGAATGAACTCCCATCAGAACTCCTCATCTTCACAGCTCTGAAGGCTGAAAACATTACACCTTTTCAAGACTTTAACTATACCAAAAAAAGAAGTGCCATCTCACTGTAATAATGCTGTCTTAATTATGTACAATACTTAGCACTAGTTTTACACTAGATGAGTCATAGTAGAAGCTTGTACTTTACTGTTTGACTAAATCCCACAGCTCTTAGAACTCCCTGCAGTGAGTGCTTACCAGCTTGTGCTTAGCTCTATTCTCAGACCATGCCTGCTGGATCCTTTGGGGACGGTTGGTTTGGAGGGTGCTGCACTAGGATAAGCAGATACTGTGGTTGGAAATAAGGTCTCAGAATCAGCGAGAACACGAAAGAACAGAAAGCTGCTGAGGTGTCTATGCTTCTCCAGTCATGTCCATTTTAATTAACTGGGATTCTAAAAATTATAGGACTGGGTTTCTTTTCTTTATTTTTTAAAAGCAGTTTATCTTCTGAGTAGAAAGCTGTTCATTTTTTTGTCATCTTGTGCTGTTTGTTGTAACAATTAAGATTATGACAAACAGGTAACTGAAACACATTTGTGGAATCCCTCTTCACTTGTCTTACACCATCTATTCTATTACTGCTAAAAATAATCCCACAGAAGCAGATACCTCTCATTTTATGAAAAATGTTTACCACTGGCGTTTTCAACAAGATAGCAATGGTTCTTCATTTGTTCAGATTTTTTCTCCTTCCTGTGTTTTGGGGCTTGATGAGATCAGTGAAATTTCCTGGTAAGCATAGGTTCTTTTCCCAGGTCCTTCTAAATGCCTTGGAGAATACTGATTATTCTCAAGTCAGTTGTTACTTTGACAGTTCAGATTTCTTCATCTGAAACATATGAATAATATCCCTTTTGAGCCTTCATAAACGGTGCTGGAAACTTCAAAGGAAAAACACTCTTAGATAGAGTTAAAAAAAAAAAAAGTTAAAGAGCAGATGGACTTGTAGCCGAGTATACTGCAGTATATTCACAGTCAGCAGGAGAAGTAGATTCCAGCCTCTTTGAATCTCTGGTCTGGAAAACCATGTGGGAAATTTAATGTCAGACATGGTAAAAAATTGGTCCCATCTGCCTCCCCTCCTTCACCCAATAGATACACAGGGTACCTAAGTACCTGGCTAGCACAGATCACTGGGATCACTGCTGAAGCCTCTCTATGCAAATGACAAATATTCTACTCATTAAACATCCCTTCAGTGAATGCCCTGCTATGGCAACTTCCAAGAGACTCTTGATTAATAGAAAGAAGCAAAACACTTCATGTTGAAGTAACAGCTGGTTATGGTACTTACCGGTATCGGCTGACAGTGTAAAGACATACAGTTCACCAGGAAGCATTCACTCCTGCAAGTTATTTAAATAGAAGTTGGTTTTTTGCAAACTTGGTACCTCTGAACTGAAGTCTATTACATTTGGCAAGTAGAGTCCTTCTAGTAAACAGCCAGTGTTTTTTTCAAAGTCTTACCAAAAACTGTGCCCAGTAGAAACCCCAGGGAGTGGCGTGCATGCCACACTATTGTGTGATGCTAAAAGGATGCATCCAAGTGAAAGGACAAACAAATCTTTCTGCTAACGAAAATATTTTATTTCCATTTTAGCCAGGAATGCACTAAATAATGTATCATGCCTCAGCTACTTGAAAGGTCACCTTTTGGTCTATGAGCAGCTGCAGCAGCTGTGTTCCTTTGAGACCCTGCTCTGAGCACACAACAAAGCGTGAGAACTGACAACAAGCTTGGAGGATGCAAGTATGGGACAGGCTTCTGGAGGCCTCCCAGCAGCTACAGTTGAGAACCACTGCCAAATTTTCTTTCTCTCATTTTTTACTTCAATCTCAAATAACCTCCTTCCTTTCCCTCCCTTCCTAAGTAAATTAGTCATATGCAAAATACAAGAAAATTAACAGCCAACTCAGATTTTGACACCATGCAGAGACAAGTATCCATGGAGATTAGAGACCTCCTGTTCATCACTGATTTCCCATCACATCTGACAGGAAGGTACAACAAACAGAATAAACTAGTCCCCAGAAAGATAGTCCATGAGGCCAAGTTCAGCTTAGAGGCTACCGAGTCTGTTATTCCCAAACTATAATGCAGGCAAGACCTACAGCTACTTTAGATATATCCCTCATATTTGAGGCTTTCATCCATGAATTTGGATGAAAGAAATTTGTGGCTTCTCACATATTATCCCATTATCAGGAACTCAGATATGAGTTTTGCAGCTGGGAATCACTTCAGCTTTCTAGACTGGCATATTGGTTATAACATACAGACCTTAGTTTGGAGACAGTGATTTTGAAGGGGAATGAAAATCAGTGTCCATTATCATCCACTTCAGAATCTGTCTTCCTAACAGGTAGATCAGGGTGGTACAGAGGAGACATCCTTATTAGACCTGACTTTGACAGGTGGGGGAAGCAACATGTTGTTCTGGTAGGATTTCTGCAGTTGTATTTTCCATAGATCTAATCCTGTTCCATTTCCTGAATGCCCAGATCAAAACTGCCTACAACCTGAATAATTTTTATTTCAAATTAAATCAAACAAGCAAGGAGAGCAGTAACAACTTCAGAGAAAATAAACAAGAGTGTAACTCACCGTAAGGGCTATCTTGCATTGATGTATAGCATTCACTTCTAGACTGGAGACTGAAGAAAATTTTATTTTTAAAGGTCCCACACACAATAACAGAATCATTCCAGACATACATCTAGACATATATACCATTCATTATTTCCCAGGAAAACAAGCAAATCTTAAAAAGACATGGGGGAAAAAAAAAACCAACTACCAACAAACCAAAACAAACCAACTAATGCATAAGCACTGAATTAAGTATTAGAATTCCAGTGCTTATGTATTCCTTAGCCCATCCAGATGTGCTTTCATCTCCTCCACTCACTCACATACCAAGATTGCAGCAGGCCTCCATGAAAACCCTCTGAGCTCAGGGATTCCTTTCAATCTTGTGTGATGTAGGATTCATTAACACCAGCTGCCACTGTTAGCTTTTCCCCACTGCAACGCTCAGTGTCACCACCAAACAGCACAAAACCCATGCCATGTGGCAAGGCCCTATGGTTAAGGAGCCACAGTGGGCACAGCAAGGTGGCACCATCAAAGGGCAGAAAAGAGAGCCAGGGCCATAGGGCTCTTCAGATGAGTTGTCAAGAAAACTTTAAAGTTTGCACTTTAAAAACAAAAAAGGCAGAATACTGCAGAGAAACCAAATTCACCATAAACTTCTCTTTACAAGCTGGAGGTAACAGCAGGAGTTATCAGCCAGCCTGATCAAACTGAGACCTCCTGCTTGCTCATGTGACTCTCTGGCACTGGCACATGAGGGCCCTGAACAGTATGTCAGCAAGTCAGGAGAGCCCCATATGATTCTGACAGCAGCCATTGTCACCACTGTCCAGCCACGTTACCATCAGGTATGTGTAATCACCGGAATTCAGTCCGCATCTACAGACTACAGATACAATGTATACTGACCCATCATTCAGTAGGTACTTCAGATGGGGCCAGGATATCACTGGCATCACTTAGATCATCTGGCCAAGCCTAAGCTGCACTGGCCAACATAAAAAACGAGTAAAGAAAAGCAAGTCTGTTATCAGTATGTTTAAATTTGTTCAGCAGGAGCACACACCTCCTTTGCAAAACATCTGTGAATCTGGAAAGTAGCAAAGGCTAAAGACACAGACCAGTCAAGCACCATTTATTTAAAATGTGTGATCCCAAAAATAACTGAGCATCCTTTCTAGCTAGAAATTCAAGCCAGAAAGCAATAGCAGCCCCCCGGACAGACAACAATCCAGGGTTTAACTCTGGACCTGCAAACAGCTAAACAAGTGGTCATACTAATAGCAAGAGAATGGGAACACACAGCCTTTGCACTCTACACCTTTTCTTCCAGTGCTCAAAAGCCATGTGCTTTGGGCTTCCACGAGATGATTTTAGAGGCTTTAGTGCCATATGAATTCACCAAAAAGCTTGACATAATTTCAACTATTCTAAGTCACATCCTTGGACTGCCTCTAAAAAAGCCATCCCATCTTCACTGAGAGTGTGGGGAGCCTGGTAAGAGGAGGTTTCCAGTGCAGACTCCTGCATAATGTGCTTCAAGTCAAGCCATGACAATATTGCTCCTGCCCCTCACCCTTCCACCCCTGTTCTTCCCCCCTTGGCTAACGAGATGTTTTACTTTGGCAGAGCAAACGATGTCAAATAAGTACAAACAGCTACGAGACTGGAGTAAGAGTGCATCTGTGTGAGCAAAGCAGCCCTTTCTCAGCTTCACACCAAGTGAGCATCAGTGTTCTCCATCCCATCTCCAAGGATGGAGCACACCACAGGCAGGAGAGCCCAGCCCAGCAGCTGGACCAGAGTGCTCCACTGTTGCAGTGAGCACTACCCTTCATATGGTATCTGCTGGCCAATTAAGGTACAACCACAGTAATTTTTTGTCTCTTGAGCATATTTTCAGAGTTGCCCCTTTTGACTTAAGTATTTAATGGGTTGCAACCCAGTTAACACCTTCACACACACACTTCCAGACACATAAACACACAGAGTTGCTTACATATGGCTTTCCTTACAGTTCTGATAATTTGGGTAATTTATGCAGGTTGGCAAAGTTTGAGTGTTTTTCCATTTCCTTTGCAGAAGGGGAGCAATGTGATTGTTGCTGTGGTGATCCTTCCCTTAATATTTTTAGCCATAATCTGACTTAAAGTCATGACTGGCAGTTTTTTAAGGCACAATACCAAAACATTTGTGAAGAGCCTTTTATTTTTCACACTGAATATTATATATATATATATATATATATATATATATATATATATATATAATGTTCCTTGAAATTCACATTGATAAATGTAAACATGTAGATATTCCTTTATCATAAACAGGCCTGAGTTTGGCCTTTCTTTTGTAAGCCCTGTTCTCCTCCATCTCCTTGGGCTAAAGCTGCAAAGTCAGAACCCCTGCTCACCTGGGTTATGTTTTCAGAATGGGAATAACTTACTCAGACATATCAATGCTGACATTAAGAGCAGTTGCTTGTCTAATGCCTCAGGCATGGGGTTTAAAAATCTACCCAATTCCCTGTTACTGAGGTTAATGACTTCTCTGCAGATGGGCAGCAAAGCGATTTCACGTTTTTCCTTTCATTTAAGAGGTTGCAGAGCCAGCATTCCTCTCTGTGCTGAGAGGACAGCAAATGTCAGCTCCCTCCCTTCATTTATTCCTTGGTCAATGAAGCTGTTGGCACAGAAAACAGTGACACTCAGTGAGGAAAGGAGCACAAGCCTGACGGAAATGGTGATGTTATTCCCATTTGTAGCATGGACTGTAGGCATACCCCTGCAGGGCTCTACCAAAGCAAGGGTGGTAGCACTACCCCACCAAGCCTGGAACTCTGCTGCACCACATGGCAGTGGTGCAGAGCACACAGGAGCTGAGGTGAAGGTCCAGCCCTCAAGTGTCTTATGTTTGTGTCCTTCCCTTCATCCAAATAGGAAACCTGAGAGGCCTGGGAACGGATGTGCTCTGAAAGTCACAGAACTTTAATTGCACTGCTTTTCCATAACCTGTTTCACAGTGACTGAAATGCTTAACATTGAATTATCCCATGGGACTAACCATGGAAAAGGATGCCATGAAGTATAGATGAAAATAAACTCAACTGTGCCAATGGAAAGCTGTCCTCCCATTTAGTTGTGGCTTCTTGAAAATTATCATTTGGGATGAATTTTTGTTTGTCATTTAAAATCCAGAATTAATCACCTGGCCATGCTGACAATTCTGTTTCTACCTTTTGTACCTCTGGCGGGTGTTTTCCAACATTTAAAGCAATTTCCAGATTATTATTTTTTTGAGATGGGGGAAGAAGAAGGGGCTGTTTATTTTCCATTCAGGCAAATAAAAAGTGACATTCCAAAAGATTATGTTAACTTCCATCATTGCAACTAAATATGTTTGGTGTATCTGAATAAACCAGATTCGGATATTTGTTCCTGAAATGCACTAAACAAAAACTACCACAATACTTTTCTTCTACAATGGGGTTGAAAATACAGGTGATGTGAAACCATATATTCGCTTAATTTTAATATTAAGAATTCCTAGAATCATAAGTAGAGAAACTATTTAACAAAGAGATGAATGCATACTTATTTACACACACACATTTACTATGAACTGCATTAAACATGACAGAATACAGCAGCATGATTATGCCCATGTCTTTTGTTTCTCACTGCTCCTCTAGATATTGCAAGACTTTTAGGATTTCATCTGCAGTTTTTCAGTAAGTGCTAGAGACTCGTGCCTTCCAAAAAAGCAGCTCAATCATCTGTGATCTTTACACTCCCTGCATAGACTCTGGTAGATTCAGCAGCCTGTTGATGCAGCAGGTTATGTCAGAGGTGCAAGAAAACAACCAGTGCAACACTGGTGGAACTAGGACATGGCTTTCAACCACTGCTTCAGTATTTCCCCACCACCACCACCCTGAGCACTTGGACTCTGCCTTCCCACTGATCATCCTGAGGCAATGCATTGGACACAGAAAACACACCTGTGGCCAGACTGCACCCGCACAATATTTTGGGGACACCCTGGATCCTCTGCAGTGGCTGAACAGTGACCCTGAGCTCGTGCTCATCCAGCGATGCCAGCCGAGCTCCCATTGCTGCAACCAGCATGACACTGCTCTTCAACAATTCCTCACCAGACTACACAGGACATGCTACACCTTGGGATATTGATCATGTGCTGGCATGGGAAGAGCAGGAAGTAAAAGCTGATTTACTTTGGCCCATTTAACGCCCCATCTCATACCGTGACGCCACCAGCACCTGAGTAATCTGCAGGCATGCATATTGTGTACGTGTGTATTCTTGCCACTGTGTGCCTTAGGAATGAAAGAATTCTGCAAATAAAGGAAGGGACAGCTCTGGGAGCTGGGAATAAGCACACAGGGTCAGCTAAACCCCTTTTCTAGGTAATTTTAAGAAATTTCACTGCACACGCCCACTCCTATTTAAACCTAGTCCCACTGTAAGAGAAAAAGAATCAATATAAAGCAGACTGTTGGATGGAGCTCAGCCTGCTTAGAGCTACTTTGACACTTTTCATTAGCTATAAATTCCAGGTCTTGCTTTCCACACTGACCCAAAGGTGCTGGATCCTGGCTCACTTTCATTTACCATGCACCACACCTAACTGCAGCTTCATGGGACCAGACTGAACTTCCAAAGTCCTGTTCTGCCACACTCAGCTTCATTTTCTCACAAAGCCTTTGAATTAAGGCAACCTTCCACCACATCCTCCAAGCAATTAGAAGATTTCCTACCTGCTGTAAGGCAACCTTATTGTGAGTGTGTATCACAACGCGCTTTTCACATGTTATTCCACACCAGGATTGTGGCCTCCTTTGCAGGGGACTGAGTTCTACAGCCCCAGTGAAAGCGCTGAACTGTGCATTTGCAGAATGTAGGTTTCTGTGCTATTTCTGAAGCTCTGCAATTCACTTCCTGCCTTGCACGTGGACCAGGGTTTTGCTTAAATGCAAAGATGAGATTGAGCTGTCAGTCGCAATATACTTCACTTTCCCCCCATTTTAGCAAAAGGGATTCACATCTGTAAAGGATGCATTCAGTTGAAAACACTGTAACCTTAACTACATCGGCTCTGGAGCAAAATATCAAAGAGAAATGAAGGCATGTGCCAGAATTAAGTCTGCAATGAAACAAGCCTAACTAATATCTAAATTCCAGCCTTGCTGAAGTACAAACAGCAGCCTCCTTTGCAATGCAGGTAAAACCAAACTGATTTTATAACAGTGTATTTCCTAGCAATTTCAATCATTCTTGCTGACAGTTTAGTTTTAAGGACCAAACTTTCAGACAATAACTCATGACCTAATTCTGAAGTCAAGACTTCAGTTCGAAGACAATTTTCCCCTTACATCCCTCAGCAATTTTGGAGAGAAAGGATTCTAAAAGAAGGCCACAGTAAGCACAAAAGAGACAAAAGCAGTTATCCAGACATTTAACCAGATAAACCCAAGTAAGTACTAAATAAGTATTCTCAGAAGCAGTTTTTGCAAACCCATGTCAAGGCAGGTAAGAAGTTGGAGAGTCTTAAATGGTTACTGCCTTGCCACCCGCCACCTGGTCCCCTCCATCCCACATGAAATGAAGGTAGAAAATAATTCTCTGTTAAAATCAAACAATGTGCTCCTCCCTAACAAAAGATATTAAGATATTAACATACTTTTAGTCAAAGCTGTATTATGAAAGACAGAGAAAGCACTCAATTTTTCAATAAAGGGGAAAAAACCCCATACAAACTGAAAAAGGCAGCAAGACCAGGATATTTACTGTCTCACCTGTCTACAAGGCTTAATTTTGCATTACTTTTGTGGCTTGGCTACTTAGTTACACACTCAGATATTTAAATTGTGATTGATTTTTCCAGGTCCTTAGACTAGTAACCACAGCTGCTCATTGCTATAGCTTGCTAAAGCTTATTTAAGCTTTGAGGGCCAAAATTCAAGCCTCCATCTCTGGGTATCTTTAAGGAGGAGTTAGACACACATCTGTGAGGGATGATGTTGATAAATTTGCACTTGCGTTCAGAAGGAAATATGGTTTAATGATCTCTTGAGGTCATCTTTGGGACTAAATTTCCTTGACAAGAGTCTGATCATAACACAACCTAATTGTACTAATTCAAGAGAAAGTTACCCCATCACAATTGCTCTCCCCCCAGCTTTCCCCTCCAGCTTCTTTTCTGCTTCTTTTTTAATTAATCCTTACACTGCAGTGTAGTTAGGTTATAAGAAAAGTAGGAAGCATATCTTTGAGAAACTACCCCTAAGCCAGATTGACAACTTTCTGAAGACAGATAGAGAACCATCAGCTTTGTCTTTCTACTGTACCATCAGCTGTATGTGACATAAAAACTAGGAAATTCAATACTGTGAGGAGAGAGGTAGGGAGTCTCTCACCGGTGTTTCACTGTCACAGACTCCAGGTTTCTCCACCAGCAGACTGCTGGGCAGGACACATTTGATCTGGGAAGAAGACTGCATTTCTATCAAGTTAGTTGCAGTGCCTGAGGTAAAGGCAACATTTGCTCCAGCACAAAATTTATCATTGCTATTTCCAACCTCAGAGAGTCTTTGGACAATTGAAGCATTCCTGGAGACGTGTGAGTGGTATCTATGTGGCTGATATGTGAGATATCAGTGCTCCACATGGTGTGCCCACTTCATCTACAAAAGGCTCCTGGGGACCTCCCTGCTGGGTTTGCTCCACTGTCAGAGTCTGGTCTAAAAAAATGAGAGCCTTGGCTCCCTAACATTTCTGACAGACTTTTTGAGGCAGATCCCATAAAAATTATGGAGCAGTTGACAACCCACATGTGCATATTTTTGAAGAATAAAGTGTTCCAGAAATTCCTGGTGTATTCTCCACAGTTTCTACCTTCTGTGCTGTTTTCCTCCTCCTTTTTTTTTTTACTCACCACTTCAGTAAAGATCAAAAGTCAGTATATTGTCCTGTTTTATGGCTCAAATCCCTCTAGACTAATCTCTGCAATGACATACAGATCTGCAGATGTATTTTTGTGGAAAAAGCATTTGAATATTGTTCAGTATATTATAATATTTTGTCTGTTCATTTTTAATTGCCTCTAGAGTGAAGCTTTATGGTTTTTATTTGAACACAAAGGTTTCTTTTATGCCTGAGATTTAAATTAGCAGTGGGCAAAACAATTCCATAAAGAGAAAAGGAGAGGAGATTAACATGTCACCTTCCATCAGAAAATAATATACCCAAAGTGACATATAGAGGGTGTGCACCCTGAATTGGGATTCCCTCTCTTCCTACCACTCAGTCTTGTGATCTGGTGCAGACCCAAACCCACCCA